>NW_011490657.1:4942-5583 GCF_000754665.1 Bison bison bison | reverse complement strand
TCCTGGTTAGAGAAGCTTGTGTCGGTGTTCTGATGGGTGGAGCTGGATCTCTTCTCTCTGGAGTGCAATGAAGTGTCCAGTAGTGAGTTTTGAGGTGTCTATGTGTTTGGTGTGACTTTTGGCCACCTGTATTTTAATGCTCAGGACTATGTTCCTGTGTTGCTGGAGAATTAGTGTGGTATGTCTTGCTCTGAAACTTGCTGGCTCTTGGGTGGAGCTTCGTTTAAATTTAGATATGGAGGCTTTTGAATGAGCTCTTCTCAGTAATGTTCCCTGGAGTCAGAAGTTTTATGGTGTTCTCAAATTTTGGATTTAAGTGTCCTGCCTCTGGCTTTCAGTCTTATTCTAGCCTCAAGACTTCTCCATCCATACAGCTCTGATGATAAAACTTCTAACTTAATGGTAAAAAGATTCTCTACTATGAGGGACACCCAGAGAGGTTCACAGAGTTAATGGAGAAGAGAAGAGGGAGAAGGGAGATAAAGGTGACCAGGAGGAGAAGAGGGGGAGTCCGAAGGGGAGAGAGAAATCTAGCCAGTAATCAATTTCCTATGTGCTCTCCACAGTCTGGAACACCTAGAGAGGTTCACAGAGTTACATAAAGAAGAGAAGAGGGAGGAAGGAAATAGAGGTGACCAGGA
>NW_011490657.1:0-853 GCF_000754665.1 Bison bison bison | reverse complement strand
TGGTGCAGTAACTGATAATAAAATAAATGTGTATTCAGATAAACATAAATTTTGTGGGGGGTTTCATATGAAAGAGAGGTTAATGAATTTCAGGAAAGAAATGGACTACATTGTTTTATCATTCAGTTCTAGTGAGGCTTGATTTCTTTTATTGGCTTTACTAATGATTATTGGTATTTGCCCTTTCTTTATCATAATAACTTATAGTAAATGGAAACACAGGAGACATTTCCAATTAGTTGAGAAAGAGCAGGTTGACCAGTGACGTGTTCATGCTTGAGCTGTCCCTCCATAACTTATTTAAGAAATAAATGAAGGTGATATAAAAGATAGCTCTGATCTGAAGAAGCAAGTTTGATTAGAAATTCATTTACTGGTTTGACAATAACTATGCACAGCACAAATATAAAGCCTTTCCTAGATTAAATTTGGAACTACAAATGAATTTATAAGTGGCATGAGTGGTACAGAATGTCTTATGAAAAGCTTTGAGGGAGGCAAGTCTTTCCTAAGAGCACTTAACACATCAGGACTTGGTATCACATTACATGGTAACAGTGAATTAAGCAATCTCTATGAGCAATACAAGTGTTACCTAAAAATTTATAATAAGCAACTTTGTGAACAAGAAATAATTTCACAAAAGGGATAAACTCTGACTAACCAATAAATGTTATTAGTACTAGATTTTATGGGCTTCCTTGGTGGCTCGGCAGTAAAGAATCCACCAGCAATGCAGGAGATGCAGATTCGATCTCCAGGAAGATCCCCTGGAAAAGGGCATGGCAACCCACTCCAGTATTCTTGCCTGGAGAATCCCATGGACAGAGGAGCCTGGTGGGCTACAGTCCAT
>NW_011490656.1:72593-73172 GCF_000754665.1 Bison bison bison | reverse complement strand
CTAATGAAAATGAAAACACAACAACCCCAAACCTGTGGGACACTTTAAAAGCAGTCCTAAGGGGAAAGTTCATAGCAATACAGGCATACCTCAAGAAACAAGAAAAAAGACAAATAAATAACCTAACCCTACACCTAAAGCAAGTAGAAAAGGAAGAAATGAAGAACCCCAGGGTTAGTAGAAGGAAAGAAATCTTAAAAATCAGGGCAGGAATAAATGCAAAAGAAACAAAAGAGACCATAGCAAAAATAAACAAAGCCAAAAGCTGGTTCTTTGAAAGGATAAATAATACTGACAAACCATTAGCCAGACTCATCAAGAAACAAAGGGAGAAAAATCAAATCAATAAAATTAGAAGTGAAAATGGAGAGATCACAACAGACAACACAGAAATACAAAGGATCATAAGAGACTACTATCAGCAATTATATGCCAATAAAATGGACAACGTGGAAGAAATGGACAAATTCTTAGAAAAACACAACTTTCCAAAACTGAACCAGGAAGAAATAGAAAATCTTAACACACCCATCACAAGCACGGAAATTGAAACTGTAATCAGAAATCTTCCAGCAAACA
>NW_011490656.1:71758-72493 GCF_000754665.1 Bison bison bison | reverse complement strand
CCCCAACCAAAAAGACAAAGACTGGCTGAATGGATACAAAAACAAGACCGCTCATATGTTGTCTACAAGAGACCCACCTCAAAACAGGGGACACATACAGACTGAAAGTGAAGGGCTGGAAAAAGATTTTCCATGCAAATAGGGACCAAAAGAAAGCAGGAGTAGTAATATTCATATCAGATAAAATAGACTTTAAAACAAAGGCTGTGAAAAGAGACAAAGATGGTCACTACATAATGATCAAAGGATCAATCCAAGAAGAAGATATAACAATTATAAATATATATGCACCCAACACGGGAGCACCACAATATGTAAGACAAATGCTAACTAGTATGAAAGGAGAAATTAACAATAACACAATAATAGTGGGAGACTTTAATACCCCACTCACAACTATGGATAGATCAATTAAACAGAAAATTAACAAGGAAACACAAACTTTAACAACACAATAGACCAGTTAGACCTAATTGATATCTATAGGACATTTCATCCCCAAACAATAAATTTCACCTTTTTCTCAAGTGCACACGGAACCTTCTCCAGGATAGATCACGTCCTGGGCCATAAATCTAGCCTTGGTAAATTCAAAAAAATAGAAATCATTCCAAGCATCTTTTCTGACCACAATGCAGTAAGATTAGATCTCAATTACAGGAGAAAAACTATTAAAAATTCCAACATATGGAGGCTGAACAACACGCTGCTGAATAACCAACAAATCATAGAAGA
>NW_011490656.1:70665-71658 GCF_000754665.1 Bison bison bison | reverse complement strand
GAGCAAGCATCTTTTAATTTCATGGCTGCAGTCACCATCCACAGTGATTTTGGAGCCCAAGAAAATAATTTGTCACTGCTTCCACTTTTTCCCCATCTATTTGCCATGAAGTGATGAGACTGGATACCATGATCTGAGGTTTGGTTTTTTTTTTTTTTGTCTTTTTCTTTTTTAAAAAATTTTATTATTATTATTTTACTTTACAATATTGTATTGGTTTTGTCATACATCACTGGGATGACCCAGAAGGATGGCATGGAGAAGGAGGTGGGAGGGGGGTTCAGGACTGGGAACACATGTACACTGTGGCAGATTCATGTTGCTGTACCAACTCAATGGACATGAGTATGAGCAAACTCTGAGAGATACTGAAGGTCTGGGAAGCCAGGCATACTGCAGTCCATGGGGTTGTAAAGAGCCGGACATGACTGAGCAAGTAAACAACAGCAAAGTGTGGTAAATAGACAGCTACTGGGAAGCTGCTGTACAGTACAGGGAGCTCAACTCCATGCTCTGTGATGGCCTAGCGGGGTGGGATGGAGGCTCAGGGGAAGGGGATATATGTATCAGTTCAGTCAGTTCAGTCAATTCACGTTGTTGTAAAACAGAAACTAACACAACATTGTAAAGCATTTGTACTCCAATTTAAAAATAAATAAAATGTATTGGTTTAGCCTTCAATTAAAATAAATAAATTTAAAATAAATAAATAAAAAATTAACAAAGATCAAACACAAAGAACAAATATTAAGAGCAGCAAGGGAAAAACAACAAATAACACACAAGAGAATTCCCATAAGGATAACAGCTGATCTTTCAATAGAAACTCTTCAAGCCAGGAGGGAATGGCAAGACATACTTAAAGTGATGAAAGAAAATAACCTACAGCCCAGATTATTGTACCCAGCAAGGATCTCATTCAAATATGAAAGAGAAATCAAAAGCTTCTCAGACAAGCAAAAGCTGAGAGAATTCAGCACCACTAAACGAGCT
>NW_011490656.1:65242-67691 GCF_000754665.1 Bison bison bison | reverse complement strand
CCATGAGGTACCATTTCACGCCAGTCAGAATGGCTGCGATCCAAAAGTCTACAAGCAATAAATGCTGGAGAGGGTGTGGAGAAAAGGGAACCCTCTTACACTGTTGATGGGAATGCAAACTAGTACAGCCACTATGGAGAACAGTTTGGAGATTCCTTTAAAAACTGCAAATAGAACTGCCTTATGATCCAGCAATCCCACTGCTGGGCATACACACTGAGGAAACCAGAAGGGAAAGAGACACGTGTACCCCAATGTTCATCGCAGCACTGTTTATAATAGCCAGGACATGGAAGCAACCTAGATGTCCATCAGCAGATGAATGGATAAGAAAGCTGTGGTACATATACACAATGGAGTATTACTCAGCCATTAAAAAGAATACATTTGAATCAGTTCTAATGAGGTGGATGAAACTGGAACCTATTATACAGAGTGAAGTAAGCCAGAAAGAAAAACACCAATACAGTATACAAACGCATATATATGGAATTTAGAAAGATGATAACAATAACCCTGTGTACGAGACAGCAAAAGTGATACTGATGTATAGATCAGTCTTATGGACTCTGTGGGAGAGGGAGAGGGTGGGGAGATTTGGGAAAATGGCATTGAAACATGTATAATATCATGTATGAAACGAGTCGCCAGTCCAGGTTCGATGCAAGATGTTGGATGCTTGGGGCTGGTGCACTGGGACGACCCAGAGGGAAGGTATGGGGAGGGAGCAGGGAGGAGGGTTCAGGATGGGGAACACAGGTATACCAGTGGTGGAATCATTTTGATATTTGGCAAAACTAATACAATATTGTAAATTAAAAAAAAAATGATGCCATCCAACCATCTTGTCCTGTGTTGCCCCCTTCACTTCTGGCCCTCAATCTTTCTCAGTATCAAGGTCTTTTCTAATAAGTTGACTCTTCATTCAGGCGGCCAAAACATTGCAGTTTCAGCTTCAGCATCAGTCCTTTCAATGAATATTCAAGGTTGATTTCCTTTATGATTGACTGGTTTGATCTCCTCTGTCCAAGGTGCTCTCAAGAGTCTTCTTCAGCACCACACTTTGAAAGCATCAATTCTTTGGTGCTCAGCCTTCATTATGGTCCAACTCTTACATCTATACATGACTCCTGGGAAAAAAATAGCTTTGCCTATATGGACCTTTGTCAGCAAGTAATGTCTCCACTTTCTAATATGTTGTCTAGGTTGGTCATAGCATGCCTGAGGTCAAGGGAGGCGGCCAAGAGGAGCAACCCAACCTCCAAGGAGCGGTGGCTGCATGGGCGCAGGAGGGCCAAGAGGAGCTACTCCATGTTAAAGATCAGGAGGGGTGTCTGTAAGGAGATACCCCTCATCCAAGGTAAGGAGCAGCAGCTGTGCTTTGCTGGAGCAGCCGTGAAGAGATACCCCAACTCTAAGGAAAGAGAAATCCAAGTAAGATGATAGGTGTTGTGAGAGAGCATCAGAGGACAGACACACTGAAACCAAAATCACAGAAAACTAGCCAATCTGATCACACGAACATCAGTCTTGTCTAACTCAATGAAACTAAGCCATGCCCTGTGGGGTCACCCAGGACGGGCGGGTCATGGTAGAGAGATCTGACAGAATGTGGTCCACTGGAGAAGGAAATGGCAAACCACTTCAGTATTCTTGCCTCAAGAACCACATGAACAATATGAAAAGCGAAATGAAAGAGGAACTCCCAGCGTCGGTAGGTGCCCGATATGATACTGGAGATCAGTGGAGAAATAACTTCAGAAAGAATGAAGGGATGGGGCCAAAGCAAAAACAATACCCACCAGTGGATGTGACTGGTGATAGAAGCAAGGTTTGATGCTGTAAAGAGCAATATTGCATAGGAATCTGGAATGTCAGGTCCATGAATCAAGGCAAATTGGGAGTGGTCAAACAGGAGATGGCAAGAGTGCACGTCAACATTTTAGGAATCAGGGAACTGAAATGGACTGGAATGGGGGAATTTAACTCAGATGACCATTATATCTACTACTGTGGGTAAGAATCCCTTAGAAGAAATGGAGTAGCCATCATGGTCAACAAAAGAGTCCGAAATGCAGTACTTGGATGCAAGCTCAAAAACGACAGAATGATCTCTGTTCATTTCCAAGGCAAACCATTCAATATCACAGTAAATCAAATCCTATGTCCCAACCAATAACGCTGAAGAAGCTGAAGTTGAACGGTTCTATGAAGACCTAAAGACCTTTTAGAACTAACACCCCCAAAATATGTCTTTTTCATTATAGGGGACTGAAATGCAAAAGTAGGAAGTCCAGAAACACCTGGAGTACAGGCAAATTTGGCCTTGGAGTAAGGAATGAAGCAGGGACAGGCTAATAGAGTTTTGCCAAGAGAACACACTGGTCACAGCAAACACCCTCTTCCAACAACACAAGAGAAGACTCTACACATGGACATCACCAGATGG
>NW_011490656.1:60884-63316 GCF_000754665.1 Bison bison bison | reverse complement strand
AAGAAAGCTGAGTGCTTAAAAATTGATGCTTTTGAACTGTGGTGTTGGAGAAGACTCTTGAGAGTCCCTTGGACTGCAAGGAGATCCAACCAGTCTATTCTAAAGGAGATCAGTCCTGGGTGTTCATTGGAAGGACTGATGCTGAAGCTGAAACTCCAATACTTTGGCCATCTCATGTGAAGTGTTGACTCATTGGAAATGACCCTGATGTTGGGAAATGTTGACAGCAGGAGGAAAAGAGGACAAGAGAGGATGAGATGGCTGGATGGCATCACCTACTCGATGGACATGAGTTTGGGTAAACTCCTGGATATGGTGATGGACAGGGAGGCCTGGCATGCTGCAATTCATGGGGTCACAAAGATTCGGACACGACTGAGGGACTGAACTGAACTGAATTGAAGAACCTACGATATGGCTGGTTATGCTGTAGATACTAAGAATAAAAAGAGTGAAGAGATATCTGACCCATCTCTAATGGATGTATATATTTTGAACGAGACTAATCCTTTCAAATTTCCTTTTTCTGTGACCAAGTATCATTAGAAATAATTATTTGCTTTTTGATCATGGTTTAGTAGTTAAGTTATGTCCAACTCTTATGACCCCATAGACTGTAGCCTGCCAGGCCCCTCTGTCTATGGGATTCTTTAGGCAAAAATACTGGAGTGTGTAGCCATTTCCTTTTCTTCTTTTCTTCTTTTTGGATCTATACAAATTAATGTAATGCCATCCTTGAGTTTACGTATATATGCCTGATAGGTTTCACAAATCAAGGAACATGAATGGTGAATGAAGAAAGAAAGTGGTTACCAAAGAAGAACATATTAATACTTATTCTAATGGAAGATTATGGCTTCAGTTGACTGTGTAATTTTCATCATCCCCAAGATGAAATCAAACATATAAATGGTCTCAAATATATGCACAAATGCCCCTTTCATGAGGACATACACATTCACAGACAGTATTGTGCAGTGGATAGTGCTCTCTGAGTTGCCAACTGACCCTCATTAAGATTCTTTTCCACTTAGATGTAGAAAACAATGTCTTATAACTTAAAGCTGAAATTAAAAATAATTTATTTTAAATGTCTGAGAATATAAAGTGATTCTGAGAAGATTTGATAGTGATAATTTCTGATTTCTCTCAACAAGAGCAGATTTTTCACAGTGAATGTAATGAATGCTTTATTATCTCAGACTCTTATGGATGTACAGGAGCCCGATGTTTGGATAAATATAGAGTCCTTACTGACTAAAGCTCAAACATGACTAATGAACATAATATGCAGTAAATTTTGACAAAACACCTGAAAGAGGCAGCAATGGGAAGTGGGTCTTTGGAAACTGTAGAATGCAATGACTTTATTAGACACATTCCAAGTGCAAAACTGTAATTTTCTGATGCAAAGAGACTCTTGAATCCACAGATAACAAAGTGTTAAGAAAACACAACAAGGTTGCTTTATGTCTATGTTTTCAATGTGAAAATATTTACATTTGTATGTTTACATATGCACCTGAAAAAAATGCAAAAGTGCAAAATGGCTGTCTGAGGAGGCCTTACAAATAGCTGTGAAAAGAAGAGACTGCTACTGTTACTGCTAAGTCCCTTCTGTTGTGTCCGACTCTATACGACTCCATCGATGGCAGCCCACCAGGCTCCCCCAGCCCTGGGATTCTCCAGGCAAGAACACTGGAGTAGGTTGACATTTCCTTTCCAATGCATGAAAGGGAAATGTGAAAGTGAAGTTGAGCAACTTCACTCGTGTCTGACTCTTCACGACCCCATGGACTGCAGCCTACCAGGCTCCTCTGACCATGGGATTTTCCAGACGAGAGTATTGGAGTGGGTTGCCATTGCCTAAAGCAAAGGAGAAAAGGAAAGATATACCCATTTGAATGCAGAGTTCCAAAGAATAGCAAGGAGAGGTAAGAATGCCTTCCTTAGTAATCAGTGTAAAGAAATAGAGGAAAACACTAGAAAGGGAAAGACTAGAGATCACTTCAAGAAAATTAGAGATACCAAGGGAACATTTCATGCAAAGATGGGCTCAATAAAGGACAGAAATTGTATAGACCTAACAGAAGCAGAAGATATTAAGAAGAGGTGGCAAGAATACAGAGCTATACAAAAAAGATCTTCATAATCCAGATAATCACAATGTTGTTGTGGTCACTCACCTAGAGCCAAACATCCTGGAATGTGAAGTCAAGTGGGCCTTAGGAAGCATCATTATGAACAAAGTTATATTTTGTTGTGATGGAATTCCAGCTGAGCTATTTCAAATCCTAAAAGATGATGCTGTGAAAATGCTGCACTCAATATGTCAGCAAGTTTGGAAAACTCAGCAGTGGTCAAGCACTGGAAAAGGTCAGTTTTCATTCCAATCCCAAAGAAAGGCAATGTCAAAGAATGCTCAAACTACC
>NW_011490656.1:56038-59850 GCF_000754665.1 Bison bison bison | reverse complement strand
TGAAGCTGAAACTCCAATACTTTGGCCACCTGATGCAAAGAGCTGATTCATTTGAAAAGACCCTGATTCTGGGGAAGTTTGAAGGTGGGAGGAGAAGGGGACGGCAGAGGATGAGATGGTTGGATAACATCACTGACTCAATGGACATGAGCTTGAGTAAACTCCAGGAGTTGGTGATGGACAGGGTGGCCTGGTGTGCTGCAGTCCATGGGGTCACAAAGAGTCAGACACAACTGAGTGACTGAACTGAAATGAACTGAATGAAAGTTGTATACATATGACCCTTTTCTAATTCAATAACTAAATATTTATGTGGTAAAGTACATATTTTCATTATCACTTCTGCATTATACTTTTTAATGGATAAATCATTATTTAATAAAGCTTGTCCTTTTTTAAAAAAACTGTTAGTTTCTCAGTCATTTCCAACGATTTGTGACCTTTGGATTGTGGTCTACCAGGCTTCTCAGCCCATGGAATTCTCCAGGCAAAAATACTGGAGTGGGTAGCTATTCCTGTCTCCAGAGAATCTTTCCTACTCAGGGATGGAGCCTGGGTCTCCTACATTGCAGGCAGATTCTTTACCATCTGAGCCATCAGGGAAGCCCTCTCATATTTAACTCTTAGACAATTTAATATTAAATATTTTATATAAACCTCCTTTATTTCCTTAGTTTATATTATCAGAAGAGGAATTTCTAAGGCAAGTTCCACTTATATGTTAGAATTTTGAGTGTACTGACAAATTTGCCCCAATGTGTAATAACATATAATATAAAAGTGTCTGCGTCTCCCTTTGGCACTGTTGGGATTATGGGATCTCTAGGAATTCCACTCTTATCTTTTGCTTGAGTTCTGAGTCAACTAGGTGGTAAATGAATATGAAAATAACAGTTTTATTATAAAGGTATTGAAAACATGGTTTTGAACACCCCAGTAAGAAAATCTTGATTAGTCTCATTTCCATGTAGGCAGTGCTAAAAAACCAGAACTACCCCCACTACCTTGGACAGATCCTTTTGCTAAATGACTTCAAGGAGTCTGAAATCTGTCTGCTGAAAAGATAGTTCAAAAGAGGAAATGGAATAGGTTGGAGCTTCCCTGGTGACTTAGAGGGTACAGAGTGTGCCTGTAGTACGGGAGACCCGGGTTCAATCCCTGGATTGGGAAGATCCCCTGGAGAAGAAAATGGCAACCCACTCCAGTATCCTTGCCTGGAAAATGCCATGGATGGTGGAGTCTGGCAGAGTACAGTCCATGGGTTCACAAAGAGTTGGACATGACTAAGCGATTGAACAACAATAGATGGAACAGTCAGGGTTCCCAGTAAGCAAGTTTAAAGAGAAATCGAGAAAGCCATTGTGACTGGAGAATAAATTGTGTAGATACAAATAGTATCAGAATTCAGGTTTTGTGATGATTCACCCTTCCTATTAGTTGGATTCATTGACTCCTTTTTCTTTTATGTCTTTGAGATGAGTGCAGTGTTTCTAATTGAGTTAAGAAAAACTTCGTTTACTTGCTTGTTTCTCAGTGTGTTAAATAAAGGGATTTAACATTGGTGAAATGGAACTAATAAGGAGGAAAATTACTTTATTAATAACTACCTTATTCTTGGATGAAGATATCACATAAATAAAGATGCAACTAGCATAAGTGATGGAGACAACAATCATGTGGGAATAACAAGTGGAGAAGGCCTTCTTCCTTTGCTGGGCAGAGGGAAATCTTAGAATAGTGTTGATGCTATAAATATAGGAAAGAACTACACACATGAATTGATGATGAAGGTCAGCACAGCACACAAAATAGCCATCTGTTCTATCAGTCACATGTCTGAGCAAGAGATCTTCCGGATATGATAAACATCACAGTAAAAGTGATCAATTTCATTCAGATCAAAGAATTCCTTTAGTTGTTATAGATGTCTCCTCTGTAAAAGGTTATTCTTTAGTGTTTTCTAAGGTATTTATTCAGCTTTTTTTTTTAAATGAAGCAAAACTAATCACCATTGGCTTTCCATAGATTCATATACACACTAAACACATAATAGTAAACTTGAGACAAAATAAATAGGAAATTCATGACATTTAAGGGAAGCATAGGTACCCAAAATGGCTACCTCTTTTCTTGCTGTTTATACCCTCTGCAGTGTGTGCCCCTAGTTCCTTCCAAGCACAGGTGATTTTGTTTTTCTTCCTTGAATGTTGACTGGTCCTATGACTTCCTTGGCTAATAGAATGTGCGTGGTAGAAGGCATATTGTACCTAGGAATCCAGAGGCCTTGCTTGCTTCCACTCTCTCCCCTAAGGCCTTGTGATCTTACCATGTGAACCAGTGTTAGCTAAGTGATAAAACATCATCTGGAAGAGGGTTCATTTATCTTAATAAGGAGTTGTTCGGTTCTAAGTATGAGAATGAGGCCCTATTTGACAGCAAGACTCAATCAGCTGTGAGACAGTCCTATAAACCTAGCCAGCTAAGATCAGCTGATGTTTGTGTAAACTGGAAAAAAACACAAACTCAAGGTTTAAACCACTGATTTAGGGATGATTTTTCATTGCATAATAACTAACTGCAGGATGTGACACGTACATATATGACGGCCTCCACACAGAGGGCTAGGGAGGGACATAGGAAAGGAAATCTTTGTATAAGGTGATGCCTTGAGCATGGCCTAGAAATGAAAGTCAAAAGCATTCCAGTCTGGACCATTGAGCTTTATGGTGAGAAATGTGAGATGTGGAAAGGAATAAATAACCATATGTGTAATATCTTTATTTGAGAAATATTAGTGAAGGATGTACCTCCTGATTTTTTAATGGTAAAGATAATCTTTCTGGAGACAATTATGTCTTCATATTGGATTCTTTGTTTATAACCCAGGGCTTCCTTGTATTTTGCTGGTTTAATTTTCTTGATGTATAGAACTTTAATTTACTGGGATTTGATGGCCCCTTTTGGCTTAATTTAGCTATCTTTAGGATGTGAATTGTATTATGTATTTCAGCACTAGTTTTACTTCATCATCATAAAGATGGTTTTAGTGTCTCAGCAGATTGTATCCGATCACTGCCACCTGGGTGATGAATTAATATAGACTGTGGTCTTTACTTTAGAGGGAATCTAATGAATCTAAATCCTAAAACTTTGGGCTTTGAAGTTTTTTTTACAAGGTATATGTGGATCTCCATATGTCTAAGCTTATATATTTCTTCTCCAACATTAAAATCCTTTCATTTTTGCTCAGTGTGAAGTCGCTCAGTCGTGTCCAACTCTTTGCGACCCCATGGACTGTAGCCTATCAGGCTTTTCTGTCCATGGGTTTTCCAGGCAAGAATGCTGGAGTGGATTGCATTTCCTTCTCCAGGGGATCTTCCCAACCCAGGAATCGAACCCAGGTCTCCCACATTGCAGGCAGACGCTTTACTGTCTGAGCCACCAGGGAAGTCCCAAACTAACCCACAATTTTTCTTGAATAGCTAACTCCTACTTGAGAAGAGCAATATATATATGTTTTGCTGGAAGAAATATCATTAACCTCAGATATGCAGATGACACCACCCTTATGGCAGAAAGTGAAGAGGAACTAAAAAGCCTCTCGATGAAAGTGAAAGAGGAAAGTGAAAAAGTTGGCTTAAAGCTCAACATTCAGAAAACTAAGGGCATGGCATGTGGTCCCATTACTTCATGGGAAATAGATGGGGAAACAGTGGAAACAGTGTCAGGCTTTATTTTTTGGGGCTCCAAAATCACTGCAGATGGTGACTGCAGCCATGAAATTAAAAGACGCTTACTCCTTGGAAGGAAAG
>NW_011490656.1:44762-55938 GCF_000754665.1 Bison bison bison | reverse complement strand
ACTTTGCCAACAAAGGTCCCTCTAGTCAAGGCTATGGTTTTTCCTGTGGTCATGTATGGAAGTGAGAGTTGGACTGTGAAGAAAGCTGAGTGCCAAAGAATTGATGCTTTTGAACTGTGGTGTTGGAGAAGACTCTTGAGAGTCCCTTGGACTGCAAGGAGATCCCACCAGTCCATTCTGAAGGAGATCAGTCCTGGCATTTCTTTGGAAGGAATGATGCTAAATCTGAAACTCCAGTACTTTGGCCACCTCATGGGAAGAGTTGACTCATTGGAAAAGACTCTGATGCTGGAAGGGATTGGGGGCAGGAGGAGAAGAGGACAACAGAGGATCAGATGGCTGGATGGCATCACTGACTCGATGGACATGAGTCTGAGTGAACTCTGGGAGTTGGTGATGGACAGGGAGGCCTGGCATGGTGCAATTCATGGGTCGCAAAAGTCAGACACGACTGAGCAACTGACCTAACTGAACTGATATATATAAACACACACACTTTTTGGATATTTGTACTTAGAAGAGAATTGATACTATTACTCCACTATTTTCCTATGAGTTAAAGGATTCGATTTTTTCCACATAAGATAATGTTTCTTTTATTGATCAAAGGCAGGTTAGAATTCAGGAAAGACTTTTCTCATGGAAATATAATATCATGTTCTTTTGATTTGAGATATTATCTTGGATAAAGTTTATTTTCAACAGGAGTTGACATAACTTGTTTATATCAAATATTTAAAATATGATTTAAAATCCAGGATTTAATAATAACAGTGATATAAGCATGCTAATACCAATAGAAAATAGACCAGAACACAACAGTTAAGATGAAGATTGTGACTTCAAGTCTCAATGACCTTTTCAAATTTATATTATTAATTTATACTTCATTTTAACATTCCTTTACTTCCTTAAAATCAATGAAATTCTTTTGATTAAGTCAGCAAAAGCTTGTTTTACTTGTTTGTTCCTCAGGCTATAAATAAATGGGTTTAACATGGGAGCAACTGAGGTAGTAAGCACTAATACACCCTTATTAACTGCCACTTCATCCTTTGCTGAAGGTTTGACATAAATGAAAATACAGCTTCCATAGGTGATAGAAACCACAATCAGGTGAGAAGAGCAGGTAGAAAAGGCCTTCATTTTTTGCTGAGCTGAAGGCAACTTTATGATAGTCTTGATGATGTATGTATAAGACAGAAACACACACAGAAATGTCCCAATGACAGTCAACACAGCAACGGTAAAAACCATCTGTTCTAGGAACCATGTGTCTGAACAAGAGATTTTTAACACAGGAAAAGCATCACAGAGAAAATGATCGATGATATTAGAGTCACAGAATTCCAGTTCTAAGCCCAGGGAAGCTGGTGGAAATATGACCAGACAACCTGCTATCCAACAGCAAATAACAAGTCCTCCACAGACTCTACTGTTCATGATGGTTGCATATTGTAAAGGTTTGCAGATGGCCACATAGCGGTCATAGGACATGATGGCTAGGAGAAAAAATTCTGTTGCTGCAAAAACGAAGATAAAAAATATTTGACTAAAACAAGCATTATAAGAAATAGTCTTGTCCCCAGTTGATAAGCTGTATAAGAATCTGGGAATGCAGACGGTGGTGAATAAGGTTTCTAAAAAGGAGAAATTTTTGAGGAAAAAGTACATGGCAGTTTTAAGGTGGGAATCTACTAAAGTGAGTATAATGATGGTCAGGTTCCCAGTGACACTCAATGTGTAGGAAGCAAATAGAAATATAAAGATCAGAACCTGCATTGGAGGATCATCTGTTAGTCCCAGGAGAATGAATGTAGGTAATGATGTATGGTTTTTCATCACTGACTTGTACTTCGCAAGCTCCTCACAAAGTCAAGTGACACTGAACTGAGAAAACCTGTATGAAATTATAAGGCCATGGCTACGGGGTAAAAAAATCCAATCAATGCAATGAATAGTCATTTTCTTCTTTGACGACAATGACAGATCAAAACTTTGGAATTGTCAGCTTCTTTGGTGATCATTATAGGTATCCTCAAATTCAGGTTTTTCTGAAATAAGTTTGTACTAGAGTCCATATGTTTATACTCTTTGCATGTTCTCATCTCTCTATTTTTTCAATTTAAATTTTGTCCCTTATATTCTGAAATGTATTTAGCTATAGAATTAGAAAGGATCATCTGGGCCATAAAATTTTGTGGATTTGATAGTATTCTTTTTCTCCTGAGTAGTAATTCTTCACTACTCACAGGTTTGAATGAGTTCACAAGTTGCTTGAAGTGTGGGTTCCTGTTAAATGCAAATTAATAACATTTGTATAAAATGTCAAACTGGAGGCCATCTGTGCAGCATCTGAATGCTTTTACTGCAGTCACCAAAGAGTTATCTCATTTTAAGTATTTTACTTTTGGTATCAGAATTGTCATCTAAATAACATAGCTTTCCAATATTGCTATTACCTTGAAATTTCTACATCAATATCTGACCTTCCCTCCATTTGCACTCTGATAGAACACAGTGTTGGAAAAATACAACATAAACAAGTTACCTGATGCAATACTGGGCAAAGAAATTATGACAAGGAAAAGAAAATCCTGAAAGAATTTAACCTCAGTTGTTTGTACTTCCAAGGTCATGAAGGAGAAGGGGAGACAGGATGAGACACAGGTTGGAGACCAAGGACACATGACAATCCCTTTTCAGGTAGTATTTGAATTGGATCCAGCAACAGAAAAATGACATAGGTGGAAAACTGTGAAGCTCCAAATAAAATCTATATTTAAATGTATTTATTTTAATCTTATTTAATTCTTTTTTCAATGAATCCTTCTGGCCTCTGAGACCCTCCAAGCTGGAGCTGCTAGCACTCTCCTCTTTGTGTTTCTGGGAACTCACAGAGAAGTCCTCCAGTGCAGTGTGTAAGCTCAGTTCTTGGGCACCTGGAAAGTGAGTCAGGAGCCACTATTTTCCCATTGACTTCTTGCAATGGGGCACCCAGAGAGCATATGAGACTCAAAAGGCAGAGGTGGAGACACTCTCAGTGCCTGCTTAGTCCGGCCATAACTCAGACCTGTCCTTATGTATTGCAACACTATTTACAATAGTCAAGACATGGAAGCAACCTAGATGTTCATCAGTAGATGAACTGATAAAGAAGATGTGCTACATGTATACAATACAATGTTATGTGTGTTAGTTACCCAGTCGTGTCCGACTGTTTGTGATCCCATGGACTGTAGCCCACCAGACTCCTCTGTCCATGGAATTCTCCAGGCAAGAATACTGGAGTGGGTTGCCATTTCCTTCTCCAGGGGATCTTCCCAACCCAGGGATTGAACGTGGATCTCTTGCATTACAGGCAGATTCTTTACCATCTGAACTATAAGGGAAGTCCACAGTCATGTATAATTCAGCCATCAGGGAAGCCTACTATTATGTGTAATTCAGACAACTGGTGGGAAGCTGCTATAGAACACAGGGAGTCCAGCCTGGTGCTCTGTGATGGGTGGGATGGGAGAGGGGAGGGATGCTCAAAAGGTGGGGATATATACATAATTATGACTGATTCATGCTATTTTATGACTGAAACCAACACACTATTGTAAAGCAATAATCCTCCAATTAAAAAATAGAGTTAAAGATCCCACATGAAAAAAAAAACTCTATTACTTGCACACAGTGTTAATTCCTTAGTTTTAATAATTCTTGTATGATTACACAGGTTGCTACCATTAGGAAGAGCTAAGTGAAGAATATCCGGGAACTGGTGCACTATTTTTGTCAACTATTCTGTTAAGTACAGAATTATTTCACAATTAAAAATTTACCAAATAGATATATAAAAAGAAAGAAAACCAAAAAAGCGAATAGTAATTGCTGAGCACTTTCTATCTGCCTGGCAGAAGAACGGGGCAAATCTTCACATGGACGGTTTGTCTGGTATATATGTCCTTTTCTCCAATTTTATGCTTCTTCACCCATATTTTTGGGGGTGATGTCCATTTTATATTATCTATAAGTATGGAAAATATCCTTTGAAGTTAACATTTACAGTTAAAACTAATGGTTTAATATTATTCAGCAATACCTGAATTGTGAAGATTCTGTCTATATCTAAAATCCAAAATTATAATATTAACTTAAGGTTTCCCTGGTGTCTCAGGCTGGAAAAGAATCCACTTGCAATGTGGGAGACCTGGGTTTGATTCCTGGGTTGGGAAGATCCTCTGGAGGAGGGCATGGCAACCCACTCCAGTATTCTTGCCTGGGGAATCCCCATGGACAGAGGAGCCTGGTGGGCTGCTGTCCTGGGGTCACAAAGAGTCGGAACAACTAAGCATAGCAATAGGACCCAAAATGCTTGGGATCTTTGACCCCTTGATAGTACACTCGTGTGATGAGGATGTTCATGTTTAGAAAGGAATGTTACCTGTGAAACAGCTCTTCAGAGTGCTTCCACCAAAGGGAGCATTAACTTTCCACAAACCAAAACAACATTCTTTACAAGTTTGCAAGGAGTCTGTTTCCTGATACAACTCTGTTCATTACCAGCTTCCCACCCATGTGCTTCCCTTTGCAAGACTGATACTGATACCTGTAGGTATTTCAAGTCTTGGCTTAGTGTCACTTCTAGCAAAAAACTTTCTTGAAACTTCGTTGTGCAAGTTATTGGCTTCTATTTTTTGCCCCTCTAGTCCACTATGCTTATCTCTTTGTTACCACTAAATATGTGAGTGTGATTTTACTAGCATTGAGCTATTCCTTGTTCTTTGAGATTCCACAACACTTCGAACTATTCAGTGGTTATCGAGCTCAATAAATACGTTTAGTGTAAAATTCATAAATTTTATATGTGCTTTTTTGACTCAGAACAAGCGATCTGTTTTCTCATTTAGTGACATTTCCACTTTCTTTTGGGCTTCCCTTGTGGCTCAGGTGGTAAAGAATCTACCTTCAGTCTGGAAGACCTGGGTTCCATCCCTGGATTGGGAAGGTCCCTGGGAGAAGGGAAATGCTACCCACTCTAGCATTCTGGCCTGAAGAATTCCATGGGCTGTATAGTCCATGGGGTTGCAGAGAGTTGGACATGACTGAGAGACTTTCACTTTCACTTCCATTTTCTTTTATGGGTAACTTTTCAATAAGTATGCAATCCCAGTTGATGGTCTTCAATTTGTTGCCTTCAAAAAGTCACTTAGATTCTTTCATGTTTTATCTTTCTTGGGGTATAAATGACATAAGAATGTACACACTTAATATATATGCTATATTTAACCTCTGTTGTCCATTTTCCTTCATTTTAAAAAATGAGGTCTTTAAAATATAAAAAACTATCCCTTGCTTCTTGGAAGTGCAAAAAAAGTCTACCTGTCATATTTCATCTTAGATTAAAAAGAAAGTCATTTGAAATTTTTTTATTTTGATTAAAATTATTATGTATTTGGTCTTTTCTTTCCTTATATACCCAGCAGCTAACTCAAATATTTCCTATCCTTGTCACTGACTGAATACTTTGTTTTCCTCCACTGCTGAATCACAAGACATTTGCCTTAGAGGCTTCGTGTAAATGATTACTTGGAGTTTCACTTGGTTGCTTAAAAAAAAAAAAAAAGAATTCCCTTCCTAATCAATAGATGGGGAAACAGTGGCTGACTTTATTTTTACGGGCTCCAAAATCACTGCAAATGGTGATTGCAGCCATGAAATTAAAATGCTCTTACTCCTTGGAAGAAAAGTTATGGCCAACCTAGACAACATATTAAAAAGTAGAGACATTACTTTGTCAACAAAGGTCTGTCTAATCAAGGCTATGGTTTTTCCAGTGGTCATGTATGGATGTGAGAGTTGGCCTATAAAGAAAGCTGATGCTTTTGAACTGTGGTGTTGGAGAAGACTCTTGAGAGTCCCTTGGACTACAAGGAGATCCAACAAGTCCATCCTAAAGGAGATCAGTCCTGGGTGTTCACTGGAAGGACTGATGTTGAAGCTGAAAATCCAATACTTTGGCCACCTGATGTGAAGAGCTGACTCATTTAAAAAGACCCTGATTCTGGGAAAGACTGAGGGCAGGAGGAGAAAGGGATGACAGAGGATGAGATGGCTGGATGGCATCACCGACTCAATGGACATGGGTTTGGGTGGACTCCGGGAGTTGGTGATAGACAGGGAGGCCTGGCATACTGTGGTTCATGGGGTTGCAAAGAGTCGGACACGACTGAGTGACTGAACTGAACTGAATCATAGGAAATGCAGATATCAGCTCCCACTTGGTGCCTAGTCCCACTGTTTAGCCTAAAGTATTCATAGAAAAACAGAATAAGGGAAGCACAGGGAATGTTTTGCCTAAAAGTTAGTCTCCCTATCTCAACACCAGGTTAAAGTTCATAAAGGGATAGTAGTTTTTCCAGTGGTGGGACAGGAGTGAATTGTCTCTGCAGCCCATATCCCTTCCCTCAACTCCTGTTAGAAGGACTCCAGGTATCTGACTCTCCCAAGAATCTCAGGCAACCTGTATGTCCTGAGGAGACTAAACTTTTCTTCCAAAAATGCCACCATTTTCTTCAGTCATTTGTGTTCCACCTTCTTAATAACACTCTCATGAAATTCATTGACATTGATACATATATTGAAAAATGAGTTTTTATTAAAATGTGGGAGACTTTTAGAAGATGGGGTCATAGTCTTATAAAACATAAGCAAATAAGTTACTCAATGGAGCTACATTCACTTATTTTATACATAGTTTTTTTTTTTTTTTTTTTAATGAAGGTCATATTAAGGCAGAGAACACTTAAGAGCATCCTTCTGAAATTCCACTGCATTTAGAAGAACTTCTTCATATTGATACATGAAAACAGCTACTCAAAGACTGAGAAGTCATATTTCATAAGTGGCTGTTGAAACTGTTTGTGAAATGTTAAACCGACAGATTATATAAGTCGTTTTGGTATAGATACTTTCCTCAGAGGAAAGCACCATTTTAGAGTTCATGAAAGGCACAGAAAATTATAAAAATACTTTTCTCATGGTCATAACCTCAGATATTTGCTGAACCCCAAAGTGATAAAGGGTGACAAAAGTTGTCCAGGAAGGTGTTATGGTGGAGAGATGTGGGTGGTCTCTGACCATTTTTATGAGCACAGACATACTCACAGAAGGCTCTGTAGTTGAAGAGTTTTCACTAAGTCGTCCTCCACCCTCACAAGAGGAAGATTTTCTCAACAGAAAGCGTGCCTTGCCCTGAGCCCAGGAAATCTCTACTCTGGAACTACAGAGCTAAGAGTAGCTTAAATAGCTAAGTAGGAATCTCTTTCTGTTGTTGAAGAAGAGTGATTTTCTGATTTTTCTGGCAGAAGGGCATATTTCTAAACTGACATAATTTTTCTTTAAAAAAAAAAAGAAAAGGAACTGATCTAATTATCAGTTAAGTGAGCAAACAAACATGTCCTTGGTGGTTTTGTCTTAAATGTTACTAATAAATCTCTTATGTAATAGACTTTGGGGATAGAACAGGAAACACAGACCTGGACAAAATGTCTTTAGAGAGGCACTTGTAAATAACATTAGCATCAGAAGAAGGCCAAGTATGTGAAAATCAGTATTAGATTACAAGACAAGAGGCAACTATCTGTTATTTTATTTCAACACTATGTTAGGCATTTGTAACCTGATAAAGACAAGTTTTCCAATTTATTAACCCTGTAAAGTTTGTAATTAATTTTTAGTATCAGTAAAACTATTCAATTTGATAATAATAGAAAAACACGTTTTATCAAAACAACAGACAAAGTGACAGCTTACTATTGATAGTTTTCAGAAATATCTCCCAGATCTTCATAATTCTTCTGTTTTTATATCTCTGTTTTTTATGGGGCTTTTTAGAAAAAGTGAGCCATATTTGATTTACAGTGCTGTGTTAATTTCTGCTTTACAGCAAAGTAGTTCAGTTGCACATACACATATGTTATTTTTTATATTACTTTCCATTATGGTTTATCACAGGAGACTGAATATAGTTCCCTGTGCTATACAGTGTGATCTTGTTATTTACCCATTCTATTTATGAGATTGCTCCAGGTAACCCCAAATCTACACACTCTCACTCCTCCAATCCCCCAGCAACCACAAAGCTGTTTTCTATGTCTGTGAGTCTTTTTCTGCTTTGTAGATAAGTTTCATATTTTAGGTTCCACATATAAGTGATATTACATGTATTTATCTTTCTCTTTCTGATTTATTTATTATGATAATCACTAGTTGCATCTGTGTTGCTACAGGTGGCATTATTTCATTCTTCCATTGTATGTATGTACCACATCTTCATCCATTCATTTGTTGATGGACATTAGATTGTTTCTCATGAGACTTTTTATTTCTATATTTATTTATGAACTTATTCTATTTCATTAAAATTTTAATCTATATTTTTGCATTGATAGTCACTATATTACATGATTATATATTTTTAGCTTGTTATATAGTCACATCTTAAAACACTTTCTCTATGGCTTAATTTTAATATGTTCTCTAGGCAAGAATACTGGAGTGCATTGCCATTTCCTTCTCCAGGGGAGCCTCCCAACCCAGGGATCGAACCTGGGTCTCCTGCATTGCAGGCAGATACTTAACCTCTAAGACACCAGGGAAGCCCCCATATTACATGATTATATATTTTTAGTTTGTTATATATTCACATCTTAAAATGCTTTCTGTATGGCTTAATTTTTATATGTCTATGTGTAATTTTCTTTGAATATCACTTTTGTGAATTCATTTAACTTTTTAAGTGTATATATATAATATTTCCCAATATTTTGGAAATTTCCAGCCATAAATTATTCCTATAATTTCTGCCCCATTCTTTCTCTTTTACTGGGCTTAAAATTACACACACAATAGAATTTAACATTGTACCATTGGTCCCAGAATATCTTGAAAAATAATTCTATTTCTCTGTTTTACAAGGGTTTCATACTTCAAATCTAATTTCAAAGTCATACCTCTTTCTTCTGTAATCTCAATCCAGTGATTAAGCTGAAGTGTGACTTTCTGCAGAAACATAATATTTTTCATTTCTAACATTTTCCCTTTAATACTATTTTCTCTGTATTTTCTGAGAGTTCTTAACTTTTCATCTTCCTTTATCTCATATAGCACAGTTGTGTGACTGATTTAATATCTTTGTATGGTGGTGCTGTGTGTGTGTGTGTGTGTGCTCAGTCATATCTGACTCTTTGTGGCCCCATGGACTGTAGCCTGCCAGGCTCCTCTGTCCATGGAATTTTCCAAGCAAGAATACTGGAGTGGGTTGCCATTCCTTCTCTAGGAGATCTTTATAATTTAGGGATTGAACCGGAGTTTCCTGTGTCTCCTTTATTGGCAGGCAGTCTTTACCACTGTGCCACCTAGGAAGCTCAACACCTTTGTATAATACTGCTAATTACTGAGTCATCTTGGCCTTGGCACCTACAGATTATCATTTCAGTTGATGATTATCTTCGGAGTGGATCACATTTTGCCTATTCTTTGTATGTGCAGTTATTTTGAATTGTCTCACACTTTGACTATTACATTGTTAAAACTCTGGATTATGTTATATTCACCTTGAAAATGTGAATAAATTTCTTTAAGCTGGCAGTCAGCTCTGTGAAACTCAAACTACAAGCTCAGTCTCATTTTTTTCAGTGCTGAATGAACTATCAGTTTAGTAATTTAAACCTTTGGTAAAACTATTTTTCTTTTTGTTGGTGTTTGAATCATGGTTATCTGGTTCCAGGTTCATCCTGAAATGTGTGTATGCTTATATATGTTATTAAGGATATGCTCTTCTCTGACTCTTTGGTGAATTCCTGCATCTATCTCAGACCTGCCCAATACTTTCCCCTGTATACTGTTATTGTACAGAGTTTTCTATAAATGACAGTTCCAGTTGGTTGATGGATTATAGGTATCTTTTGTATTCTTGCTGGTTTTCTGTCTAGTATTTCTTTCTGCTACTAAGTGAAACTGAAAGTGAAAGTGAAGTTGCTCAGTCATGTCCAACTCTTTGCAACCCCATGGACTGTAGCCTACCAGGGTCCTCTGTCCATGGACTTTTCCAGGCAAGAATACTGGAGTGGGTTGCCATTTCCTTCTCCAAGGGATCTTCCTGACCCAGGAATTGAATCCAGGTCCCCTGCATTGCAGGCAGATGTTTACCATCTGAGCCACCAGGATTATTTAAATTTTAAGCTATAACGGTAGATTTGCCTGTTTTCATTTCTCATGTCAATTTTTTCTACATGTATTTTGAAGTTTTGTTGTTAGGTACTCTATTATTAATAGTTTGCTAGAACTTCAGTAATAATCTAAATTATGGTGGAAAAGACAACAAAAATACATTGTCTAACAGTTCTGGATGCTAGAATTCCATAATAAGATGTTGGTAGTGTTCTTGCCTGGAGAATCCCAGGGATGGAGGAGCCTGGTGGGCTGCCGTCTATGGGGTCGCACAGAGTTGGACACGACTGAAGCGACTTAGTAGTAGTAGTAGAGGAAGCTGAGGAACAATCGCTTCCATGTCTCTTTCTGAGCTTCTGTTGCAGTCAGTATCCTTGGTGTTCCATCACTACAATTGAGATTTCTAGTTTCTGCCTGCATTATAACCTGGCCATCTTCTTCCTCTATGTCACATAATTTTCTCCTTATTTGTGTCCATTTGCATCTAAATTTATCCTTTTTATAAGAACAATTATGATATTGGGACAACTCAGTCACTCAGTCATGTCTGACTTTGCAACCCATGAACCGCAGCACACCAGGCCTCCCTATCCATAATCAATCCCCGGAGTCAACCCAGACCCATGTCCATTGAGTCGGTGATGCCATCCAACCACTCATCCTCTGTCATCCCCTTCTCTTCCTGCCCTCAATCTTTCCCAGCATCGGGGTCTTTTCAAATGAGTCAGCTCTTCACCTCAGGTGGCCAAAGTATTGGAGTTCCAGCTTCAACATCAGTACTTCCAATGAACACCCAGGACTGATCTCCTTTAGGATTGACTGGTTGGATCTCCTTGCAGTTCGTCTAGTCAAGGCTATGGTTTTTCCAGTAGTCATGTATGGATGTGAGTTGGACTATAAAGAAAGCTGAGTGCTGAAGAATTGATGCTTTTTAACTGTGGTGTTGGAGAAGACT
>NW_011490656.1:33091-43810 GCF_000754665.1 Bison bison bison | reverse complement strand
GGCTAGAAGTCAATGATTTAGGCAGGCTTGTGAATAGATATGAGAGAAGGCAATGGCACCCCACTCCAGTACTCTTGCCTGGAAAATCCCATGGACAGAGGAGCCTGGTGGGCTGCAGTCCATGGGATCGCTAAGAGTTGGACATGACTGAGCGAATTCACTTTTCACTTTCATGTATTGGAGAAGGAAATGGCAACCCACTCCACTATTCTTGCCTGGAGAATCCCAGGGACCAGGGAGCCAGGTGGGCTGCCATCTATGTGGTTGCACAGAGTCGGACATGACTGAAGTGACTTAGCAGCAAACACACATGTAGGCACCCACAAAGAGTCCAAATGAGATGGTGAAAATCTGAAATTCTTATACACTCTCCATAGGAATGTAATTGGTACATGCACTTTGTAAAATACACATCAATTAAAATCTTAGGTATATTATCAAGAGTAACATATGTAAACATAAAAAAAAAAAAAAAACTGTATACAAGAGATTCTTATCAGTTATGGGAAACAGGAAGACCTGGTGACATGCCCTCATTGTAATGTGTTATATATCAAACTTTTAAAAAGTGAAGCATTATCCTTTTTTAATTATTTTTTTGCTTTCTTTTCTTTTTTCTTTTATTTTTTACTTTACAATATTGTATTATTTTTGCCATACATCAATATGCATCCACCATGGGTGTACAAGTGTTCCCCATCCTGAACTTTCCAGGAAAAAATCAAAGTGAATTCATCACCAAAAATCAAACCTAAAATAAAAAATGATAAAATGTTCTTTATAGCTAAGAAGCATAATGAGGTATATTCTTGAAGAAGCCATAAGTAACAAAAAATAGATATTAATATAAGGAGTGAATTGGGAGGTTGAATACACAGTGTCTGCAATAGTGAAAACAGCTTTCAGGGTTTAAATATATAGAGATTTTAAGAACAACAAATATTTCTGAAAAATTAATATTTTCTGGCATAACTGTAAAAAAGATTGAGGGTTTTTAGTAAATTTCCTTTAGCTTGAATGAAGAATAAATAGAGTGGTACAATAAATTCCTTGGTTTATTATTACTTCAGAATCTTTAAAAGTAGGCAAGTTAGACTCATATTTTTTAAACTCTTGAAGGAATTCAATATAGAAGATTTTGCATCAGGCTTTCAGTTCAGTTTAGTTACTCAGTCCTGTCTGACTCTTTGTCACCCCATGGACTGCAGCACTCCAGGCCTCCCTGTCCATCACCTACTGCTGGAGTTTACACAGACTCATGTCCATTGAGTCAGTGATGCCATCCAACCATCTCATCCTCTAGCGTCCCCTTCTCCTGCCCTCAATCTTTCCCAGTATCAAGGTCCTTTTAAATGAGTCAGCTCTTTCCATCAGGTGGCCAAAGAATTGGAGTTTCAGCTTCAACATTAGTCTTTCCAATGAACACCCCGGTCTGATCTCCTTTAGGATGGATTTGTTGGATTTCCTTGCAGTCCAAGGAACTCTCAAGAGTCTTCTTCAACACCACAGTTCAAAAGCACCAGTTCTTTGGCACTCAGCTTTCTTTACAGTCCAACTCTCACATCCATACAAAACTACTGGAAAAACCATAGCCTTGCCTAGACTGACCTTTGTTGGCAAAGTAATGCCTCTGCTTTTTGATATGCTGTCTAGGTTGGTCATAACTTTCCTGCCAAGGAGTAAGCGTCTTTTAATTTCATGGCTGCAGTCTCCATCTGCAGTGATTTTGGAGCCCCAGAAAATAAAGTCAGCCACTGTTTCCACTGTTTCCGCATCTATTTGCCATGAAGTGTTGGGATCAGATGGCATGATATTGGTTTTCTGAATGTTGAGGTTTAGGTTTTGAAAAAAAAAAAAAATCCAAATTCTACACAAACATTAACTATCCTTTACTTGAAAATAAATTTTTGATGGGTTGTCCTCTACCTTGCCTGTGATGATGGTTTAACTGATGTAGCATAAGTACAAACTCATCAAATTGCATATGTTAAGCATGTACATTTTTGTATATCAACCACATCTTCCAATAACTGATGCTGAAAAAATTATAAACTGGGGAGGAAGAATTTGTAATCATCTTTATACTTTTAATGCATTCAGGATTAGAGAAATTTGAACTTTCCTAGAAATGAAGATGGGAAAGAATCTACCTGCAATGCAGCAGACCAGGATTCAATCCCTGGATCTGGAAGATCCCCTGGAAGAGGGCATGACAACCTATTCCAGTATTCTTGCCTGGATAGTCCTATGGGCAGAGGAGCCTGGTGGGCTACAGTCTATGGGGTTCAAAGACTCAGACATGACTGAGTGATTAACACTTTAGAGAAATTTATTTCACAAAATAGCACGTTAAGACTACAATCTAAGAACTCTGAACCTATATAGTGTAAGAACCTATACCCTGTGAGAGGTTTTAAACATCCAAATTAGACTTATCTTTAAGTTACGGTCTTTATTACTAGAGTTTCCATACTGTCATTTGATCTTTGCTGTTGTTCAGTCATTCATGTCCAACTCTTTGCAACACCATGGACTGCAGCATGCCAGGCTTTCCTGTCATTCACTATTCCCCTGAGCTGGCTCAAACTCATGTCCATTATGTTGGTGATGCTGTCAAACCATCTCATCCTCTATTGTCCCCTTCTCCTCCTGCCTTTGATCTTGCCCATCATCAAGGTCATTTCCAATGAGTCAGCTCTTTGCATAAGGTGGCCAAAGTATTGGAACCTAAGCTTCAGTATCACTTCATCCATTGAATATTCAGGTTTGATTTCCTTTAGGATTGACTGGCTTGATCTCCTTGCAGTCCAAGGGACTCTTAAGAATCTTCTCTAGCACCACAGTCCAAAGGCATCAATCTTTGGTGCTCAGACTTTTTTATTGTCCAGCTCTCACATCCGTACACGACTACTGGAAAAACAATAGCTTTGACTATACAGACCTTTGTCAGCATAGTAATGATCTTACTTGATCTTAGATGACTTGCATTAGATATCTAAACATGGTGTTGGAAAATATTAGCAAGTATTAATAAATTTTAAATTCCAGGTTTAGAGTAGCCTTGGTAATTTATTTAGTACCCTGATTTTGACTAAATTCTAAGATGTTTACCATAGTCCCAGAAAAATATTCAGAAGAAGTAACAATGGGAAAATAATGCTGGAAAGATAGAATTTGTTCTGTTTTAAGAACTCATTTTTTCACTTGAGAAATATGATGATAGGTGATGTTAACCAAAGGCTTAAGAGTAAGCAGATCTGATTAAGAGAAGATATTAAGATAGGAATGTGGTAAATATTAGGAAGAAATACATAGTCCCTACTCTTTATATTCTTTCCAAATGGGTGTTTATTCTATTTTGAAATAATTTTCCTGAAGTTACATATATGAGGTGTACAATTATTTAATAAACATATGCAAAATATTTTCTTTTATTTAAACAGTAGGACAAGTAAGATGGTATGTCTGTTGTTCCAGAGGAGAAATCAAGGAATAAATATATGATCAAAAGACTACTGCTCAATGTTGGGAAAAATTATATAGGGCATGTTCAGTGCCTTGAAGAACATAACATAGAATGAAACATTACACTTTGCTCACATCCATTTGGCTACTATTTAATCTTAAAGTCACACTCATCTGTAAAAGAAGAGGTTGAAATACTATTGTTTAGTTTTGTGCCCATATGCTCAAGTCAAAATTCAGTTAGAAGAGGGGGATAAAATGTATTCATGGAAAAGTAGCCATATTTATATCAAGTTAAATAAATATTAGGTTGGTGCAAATGCAAAAAAAAAATAAAGAAAGAAACTGAATATACCTAATACATATTGGACTGGTTAACATTTATGGTATCATTAATTAATGTGCCACTTCACAGTGTCTGGAATATATAGTAAAGTCAAATACTTACAAAATTTACTGTATATTAAATCATTTTTGGATGAACCTATTTACAATCAGATTGCAAAGACAGGCAATCACTGTAAGGCTTTATTTCTAAGATTTGGACATTTTTCTCAGTCTTTTAGTTCTGCCAACTCCTGACTTGCCTCCTACCTATTCTTGGCATGATGGGTGGATTCTGAACAAGGATATGATATATTAGATCCATCCTATTCCATTTCCTGTCATGTACTGTCTGTCTACAGACAGATGTCAGACTCTCTGAAGTCATTTAGCAAAAGGATCTATCCCAGGTGGTGGGGTAGATGAGGATTTCTAGCACTGCCTACCTAGAGATATAACTCAAGATTTTCTTACAGGATATTCAAAGCTATGTTTCCAATACCTCTATATAAAACTGGTATTTTCATCTCCATTTACTTACCTACATTCTAGTTGATTCAGAACTCAAGCAAAAAAATAAAGGTGGAATTCCTTCAGAACCCATAATCCCAACAGTGTGAAAGAGAGACCCAGAGACTTTTTTATTATGTAAGCGATATTACAAATTGGAAGCCAAATGTGAAAATACATATCAAAATTCTAAAATATAAGTGTCTCAGAAATGTTTTGTGCCTCAGAAATTCCTTTTCTGATAAAATAAACTAAGGAAATAAAGCACATTTATACAAAATACATAATATGTACTTTTATAATAGCTAAATATGAGAAGCTTTATTAAATAATTATGTATTCATATGAGGTACAATACAGAAAAATTATAATAAAAAATATATTTTGCCATGTAAATATTTATAGTTTTTGTCTTAGAAATTGACTGTAAGTATACAACTTTCATATATATATATATATATAATGTACTTGTGTAAATATTTTTCCATTGAAAACATAGACATAAAGCCACTTTGTTGCGTTTTCTTAATACCTTGTTGTCTATGGGTTGAAGAGTATCCAGAAATATGTTTTCATCAGGACATTATTGTTTTACTCTTGGAATGTGTCTAATAAAATGGCAGCATCCTATTTTCTTCAAGGACCTGATTCCCACTGCTGTCTCTGTCAGGTATGTTGCCAAAATTCAGTGCACATTAAATTCATTATTCATGTTTGAGCTTAAGTCAGGAACGACTCTCTTATCCAAACAGCAGGCTCCTGCACATACATAAGAGTCTGAGACAATAAAACATTCATTTTATTCACTGTGTAAAAATCTATCCTTGCTGAGAGACATCAGCAATTACCATTTTCAAAATCTTCTAAGAATCAACTTTTATTTCTCAGATATTTTAAATAAATGATTTTTTTACTTCAGCTTTAAGACATAAGACCTTTCTTCATAGGTCTAAATGGAATAGAACCTTAATGAGAGTCAGTTGGCAACTCAGAGAGCACTATCCACTGCAAAAACTGCCTGTGAATATGTATGTCCTCAAGAGAGGGGCCTTTGTGCATGTGTTTGAGACCGTTTATACTTTCAACTTCATCTTGGGAATGATTATGATTACACAGCTTATTAAACTCATGATTAGCTTCCACTGGAGTAAGTTCTTTGGTAATTTCAGTTTCTTTCTTCATTCACCATTCTAGCTCCTTGGTGTCTGCAAACTATCAGACTTATCTATTTAAAACTCAGAGATGGCAATACATTAATTTGGATATATCTAAAAAGAAAATTAGTATTTCTAACAGATTTTAGCTTTAGAAAAATTAAATTCGAAACGATTGGACTCATTGGAAATATTTATTGCATACATCATTTTAGATGGGTCAGTTATCTGTTCAGTCTTTTACTTCTCAGTAGCTACGTAGAACCAGACATATCATAGGTTCTCAATATGTTCTGAAAGAATTCATGGGTACTCACTAGAACAGTAGAAACAAAGAGAAGCAACCTTCCATATGATATCACTCTTATGAATCAATACAGATTTATACCAACATGTAATTAAAATACGCTTAAAGTGCCAAATTTCGAACAGTGTTGAAATCAGTGATCAACTTATAGTGAGCTAATAATAAGTGCAAAATATTTTTTAAATATTCTAAACATAAAATAAACGAACGAAAGCGGTTTACCAGAACACTCACTTAACATCTGGGATCACAGACGGAAAGAATTGGTGACTAGAAAGTGAAGAAAGTTTGGGGATCTGGAACTATGGCCTGAGTTAGGATGCTACAGTGAAACACTGAGAGCTTCAGAATTTTCTCACCTTAGTTAAGAGGGCCAATTCCTTTATGATACTATGCAATAGAGTACGTAATTACGAGCTAGTTATTTCTCCTTTTGATTCTAGATTACTGCCCCGGTTCTATCAGTTCAGTTCAGTCACTCAGTCATGTCCGACTTTTTGCCACCCCATGAATTGCATGCCACCAGGCCTCCCTGTCCATCACCAAATCCGGGAGTTCACTCAAACTCACGTCCATTGAGTCAGTGATGCCACCCAGCCATCTCATCCTCTGTCGTCCCCTTCTCCTCCTGCCCCCAATCTCTCCCAGCATCAGAGTCTTTTGCAATGAGTAAACTCTTCTCATGAGGTGGCCAAAGTACTGGAGTTCCAGCTTTAGCATCATTCCTTCCAAAGAACACCCAGGACTGATCTCTTTTAAAATGGACTGGTTGGATCTCCTTGCAGTCCAAGGGACTCTCAAGAGTCTTCTCCAACACCACAGTTCAAAAGCATCAATTCTCCCGTGCTCAGCTTTCTTTACAGTCCACCTCTCACATCCATACATGACCACTGGAAAAACCATAGCCTTGACTAGACGGACCTTTGTTGGCAAAATAATGTCTCTGCTTTTGAAAACGCTATCTAGGTTGATCATAACTTTCCTTTCAAGGAGTAAGAGTCTTTTATTTCATGGCTGCAATCACCATCTGCAGTGATTTTGGAGCCCCCCAAAATAAAGTCTGACACTGCTTCCACTGTTTCCCCATCTATTTCCCATGAAGTGATGGGACCAGATACCATGATCTTAGTTTTCTGAATGTTGAGATTTAAACCAACTTTTTCACTCTCCTCTTTCACTTTCATCAAGAGGCTCTTTAGCTCCTCTTCACTTTCTGCCATAAGGGTGGTGTCATCTGCATATCTGCAGTTATTGATATTTCTCCCAGCAATCTTGATTCCAGCTTGTGCTTCTTCCAGCCCAACGTTTCTCATGGTGTACTCTGCATATAAGTAAAATAAGCAGGGTGACAATATACAGCCTTAACGTACTCCTGTTCTTATTTGGAACAAGTTGGTTGTTCCATTTCCAGTTCTAAGTGTTGCTTCCTGACCTGCATATAGGTTTCTCAGAGGCAGGTCAGGTGCTCGGTATCCCATCTCTTTCAGAATTTTCCACAGTTTATTGACATCCACACAGTCAAAGGCTTTGGCATAGTCAATAAAGCAGAAATACATGTTTTTCTGAAACTCTCTTGCTTTTTCCATGATCCAGCGGATGTTGGCAATTTCATCTCTGATTCCTCTGCCTTTTCTAAAACCAACTTGAACATCTGGAAGTTCACGGTTCACGTATTGCTGAAGCCTGGCTTTGAGATTTTTGAACATTACTTTACTAGCGTGGGAGATGAATGCAATTGTGTGGTAGTTTGAGCATTCTTTAGCATTGCCTTTCTTTGGAATTGGAATGAAAACTGCCCTTTTCCAGTCCTGTGGCCACTGTTGAGTTTTCCAAATTTGCTGGCATACTGAGTGCAGCACTTTCACAGCATCATCTTTCAGGATTTGAAAAAGCTCAACTGGAATTCCATCACCTCCACTAGATTTGTTCATAATTATGCTTTCTAAGGTCCACTTGACTTCACATTCCACAATGTCTGGCTCTAGGTGAGTGATCACACCATTGTGATTATCTGGGTCACGAAGAACTTTTTGTACAATTCTTCTGTGTACTCTTGCCACCTCTTCTCAATATCTTCTGCTTCTGTTAGGTCCATACCATTTCTGTCTTTACCGAGCCCATCTTTGCATGAAATGTTCCCTTGGTATCTCTAATTTTCTTGAAGAGATCCCTAGTCTTTCCCATTCTGTTGTATTCCTCTATTTCTTTGCATTGATCGCTGAGGAAGGCTTTCTTATCTCTTCTTGCTATTCTTTGGAATTCTGCATTCAGATGTTTATATCTTTCCTTTTCTCGTTTGCTTTCCCCTTCTCTTCTTATCACAGCTATTTGTAAGACCTCCTTTTTTTTTTTCCTTTGTGGAGTTTTGTCCTGTTCCTTCTTCTGAAATGCATTTCTTACTTTTCTCTCTCTTTATTTCTATGTATTTGGTATCAACAACCTCATATATGCAAATGCTGCTGCTGCTGCTGCTGCGAAGTCGCTTCAGTCATGTCCGACTCTGTGCGACCACATAGATCGCAGCCCACAGGCTCCCTGGTCCCTGGGATTCTCCAGGCAAGAATAGTGAAGTGGGTTGCCATTTCCTTTTCCAATACATGAAAGTGAAAAGTGAAAGTGAAGTCGCTCAGTCATGTCCAACTCTTAGTGACCCCACAGACAGCAGCCCACAGGCTCCTCCATCCATGGGATTTTCCAGGCAAGAGTACTGGAGTGGGGTGCCATTGCCTTCTCCGTGTGTATTTGCAGTCATATGTTATTTTCATATACTTACTTCCCAAATATATATTTATTTGGCCAGACCATGCATGAGGCATGCAGGATCTTAGTTCCCTGACCAGGGATTGAACCCTGGGCCCTCAGCAATGAAATCACAGAGTCTTAACCACTGGATCACCAGGGAAGTCCCAAAATATTTATTTGTGTGAGGTACATGTTGAAGATATTTTGCTCATTTTCCTTGCTTTTCAAATCAATTTTATTTGGATATAAATTATATACAATGAAATGCATCCATTTTAACTGTAAAATTTGATAAATTTTGAAAAATAGCCATCCAAGTAATTACCACACCACAAGATATATAATGTCTCCCAAATCCCCAAAGCATTTCCTCATTTACTTCCAGACAGTATATAGCTCACTTTGACAGAATGTGGTCCACTGGAGAAGGGAATGGCAAACCACTTCAGTATTCTTGCCTTGAGAACCCCTTGAACAGTATGAAAAGGCAAAATGATAGGATACTAAAAGAGAAACTCCCAGGGTCAGTAGGTGCCCAATATGCTACTGGAGATCAGTGGAGAAATAACTCCAGAAAGAATGAAGGGATGGAGCCAAAGCAAAAACAATACCCAGCTGTGGATGTGACTGGTGATAGAAGCAAGGTCCGATGCTATAAAGAGCAATATTGCATAGGAACCTGGAATGTCAGGTCCATGAATCAAGGCAAATTGGAAGTGGTCAAACAAGAGATGGCAAGAGTGAATGTCGACATTCTAGGAATCAGCAAACTGAAATGGACTGGAATGTGTGAATTTAACTCAGATGACTATTGTATCTACTACTGCAGGCAGGAATCCCTCAGAAGAAATGGAGTGGCCATGATGGTCAACAAAAGAGTCCAAAATGCAGTACTTGGATGCAATCTCAAAAATGACAGAATGATCTCTCTTCGTTTCCAAGGCAAACCATTCAATATCACAGTAATCCAAGTCTATACCCCAACCAGTAACGCTGAAGAAGCTGAAGTTGAACGGTTCTATGAAGACCTACAAGACCTTTTAGAACTAACACCCACAAAAAGTGTCCTTTTCATTATAGGGGACTGGAATGCAAAAGTAGGAAGTCAAGAAACACCTGGAGTAACAGGCAAATTTGACGTTGGAATACGTAATGAAGAAAATGCACTGGTCATATCCAACACCCTCTCCCAACAACACAAGAGAAGACTCTATACATGGACATCACCAGATGGTCAACACCAAAATCAGATTGAGTATATTCTTTGCAGCCAAAGATGCAGAAGCTCTATACAGTCAGCAAAAACAAGACCAGGAGCTGACTATGGCTCAGACCATGAACACCTTATTACCAAATTCAGACTTAAATTGAAGAAAGTAGGGAAAACCACTAGACCATTCAGGTATGACCTAAATCAAATCCCTTATGATTATACAGTGGAAGTGAGAAATAGATTTAAGGGCCTAGATCTGATAGATAGAGTGCCTGATGAACTATGGAATGAGGTTCATGACATTGTACAGGAGACAGGGATCAAGACCATCCCCATGGAAAAGAAATGCAAAAAAGCAAAATGGTTGTCTGGGAAAGCCTTACAAATAGTTGTGAAAAGAAGAGAAGCAAAAAGCAAAGGAGAAAAGGAAAGATATAAACATCTGAATGCAGAGTTCCAAAGAATAGCAAGAAGAGATAAGAAAGCCTTCTTCAGTTATCAGTGCAAAGAAATAGAGGAAAACAACAGAATGGGAAAGACTAGAGATCTCGTCAAGAAAATCAGAGATACCAAAGGAACATTTCATGCAAAGATGAGCTCGGTAAAGGACAGAAATGGTATGGACCTAATAGAAGCAGAAGATATTAAGAAGAGATGGCAAGAATACACAGAAGAACTGTAACAAAAAAGTCTTCACAACCCAGATAATCACGATGGTGTGATCACTCACCTAGAGCCAGACATCCTGGAATGTGAAGTCAAGAGGGCCTTAGAAAGCATCACTACGAACAAAGCTAGTGGAGGTGATGGAATTCCAGTTGAGCTATTTCAAGTCCTGAAAGATGATGCTGTGAAAGTGCTGCACTCAATATGCCAGCAAATTTGGAAAACTCAGCAGTGGCCACAGGACTGGAAAAGGGCAATTTTCATTTCAATCCCAAAGAGAGGCAATGCCAAAGAATGCTCAAACTACCGCACAATTGCACTCATCTCACACGCTGTCT
>NW_011490656.1:31958-32991 GCF_000754665.1 Bison bison bison | reverse complement strand
AGGCCTTACAAATAGTTGTGAAAAGAAGAGAAGCAAAAAGCAAAGGAGAAAAGGAAAGATATAAACATCTGAATGCAGAGTTCCAAAGAATAGCAAGAAGAGATAAGAAAGCCTTCTTCAGTTATCAGTGCAAAGAAATAGAGGAAAACAACAGAATGGGAAAGACTAGAGATCTCGTCAAGAAAATCAGAGATACCAAAGGAACATTTTATGCTCCTTTAATGAGCTCAATAAAGGACAGAAATGGTATGGACCTAACATAAGCAGAAGATATTAAGAAGAGGTGGCAAGAATACACAGAAGAACTGTACAAAAAGATGAGCTCAATAAAGGACAGAAATGGTATGAACCTAACATAAGCAGAAGATATTAAGAAGAGATGGCAAGAATACATAGAAGAACTGTACAAAAAGATTTTCACGACGCAGATAATCACGATGGTGTGATCACTGACCTAGAGCCAGACATCCTGGAATGTGAAGTCAAGAGGGCCTTAGAAAGCATCACTACGAACAAAGCTAGTGGAGGTGATGGAATTCCAGTTGAGCTATTTCAAGTCCTGAAAGATGATGCTGTGAAAGTGCTGCACTCAATATGCCAGCAAATTTGGAAAACTCAGCAGTGGCCACAGGACTGGAAAAGGGCAATTTTCATTTCAATCCCAAAGAGAGGCAATGCCAAAGAATGCTCAAACTACCGCACAATTGCACTCATCTCACACGCTAGTAAAGTAATGCTCAAAATTCTCCAAGCCAGGCTTCAGCAATATGTGAACCGTGAACTTCCTGATGTTCAAGCTGGTTTTAGAAAAGGCAGAGGAACCAGAGATCAAATTGCCAACATCGGCTGGATCCTGGAAAAAGGAAGAGAGTTCCAGAAAAACATCTATTTCTGCTTTATTGACTATGCCAAAGCCTTTGACTGTGTGGATCACAATAAACTGTGGAAAATTCTGAAAGAGATGGAAATACCAGACCACCTGATCTACCTCTTGAGAAATTTGTATGCAGGTCAGGAAGCAACAGTTAGAACT
>NW_011490656.1:7019-31858 GCF_000754665.1 Bison bison bison | reverse complement strand
AAAGAGGAGAGTGAAAAAGTTGGCTTAAATCTCAACATTCAGAAAATGAAGATCATGGCATCCGGTCCCACCATTTCATGGGAAATAGATGGAGAAACAGTGGAAACAGTGTCAGACTTTATTTTTCTGGGCTCCAAAATCACTACAGATGGTGACTGCAGCCATGAAATTAAAAGACGCTTACTCCTTGGAAGGAAAGTTATGACCAACCTAGATAACATATTCAAAAGTAGAGACATTACTTTGCCAACAAAGGTTCGTCTAGTCAAGGCTATGGTTTTTCCAGAGGTCATGTATGGATGTGAGAGTTGGACTGTGAAGAAGGCTGAGTGCCAAAGAATTGATGCTTTTGAACCGTGGTGTTGGAGAAGACTCTTGAGAGTCCCTTAGGTTGCAAGGAGATCGAACCAGTCCATTCTGAAGGAGATCAGCCTTGGGATTTCTTTGGAAGGAATGATGCTAAATCTGAAACTCCAGTACTTTGGCCACCTCATGTGAAGAGTTGACTCATTGGAAAAGACTCTGATGCTGGGAGGGATTGGGGGCAGGAGGAGAAAGGGACGACAGAGGATGAGATGGCTGGGTGGCATCACTGACTCGATGGACGTGAGTCTGAGTGAACTCCGGGAGTTGGTGATGGACAGGGAAGCCTGGCGTGCTGTGATTCATGGGGTCGCAAAGAGTCAAACACGACTGAGCGGCTGATCTGATCTCATTTAATCATTGACCTGCTTTTTGTCACTGCAGGTTTGTTTTTCCCTTTCTAATGTGTTAAATTTAGGGAACACAGCATATACTGTTTTGTGTCTCATATCTTTCACTCAGCATAATGTTTTCAAAATTTTCTATATTATTTGTTTTAGCAGTTTATACCTTTGCACAGTTGAGTGGGGTTTTAGTTGTATGAATAAACTAAAATATGTTTCTCTGTTTTTTTAAACAAGCATTTGACATATTTGCAATTTTGAGCTCTATGAGTCGAGTGGCTACCAAAAATCATGTATATCATTTTGGGGGATGTTGATTTCCATATTTCTTAGGTAAATAGGAGAGTACTAGCTGAGACATAGGGTAACTATGTTTAACTTTTTAAGAACCTCCCGGAATATTTTCCCAAGCAGTTGTATCATTTCACATATTCCCACCAGCACTGAATGATAGTTCCAGTTGCTCTCTGTCCTTGTGACTTACATTGTCAGCCTATATCCTAATTGTGGCCATTAGAGTGAATGTTTGACTCATTTCAATTTGAATATTCTAATGATAATGATTTTGAGCTTCTTTCCAAGTTCCTGCTGACTATTCATGTAGTTCCTATATGAAGCATCTGCTAAGTTTTCTTGTCATTTTAATCTGGTAATTAATCTTTTACCTGTTAATTATAATTTATCTGGTAATTATAGTGCTGGCTTAAACTCATTATTCAAAAAGCTAAGGGCATGGCATCCAGTCCCATCACTTCATGCAAATAGATGGGGATATAATGGAAATGGTGACAGATTTATTTTCTTGGGCTCCAAAATAACTGTGGATGGTGATTGTAGCCATGAAATTAAAAGATGCTTGCTTCTTGGAAAAAAAAAAAACTATGACAAATCTAGACAATGTGCTAAAAAACAGAGACATCACATTGCCGACAAATGTCTGGATAGTCAAAGCTATGGTTTTTCTAGTAGTTATGTGACATAAGAGTTGGATCATAAAGAAAGCTAAAGAACTGCGGTGCTGGAGGAGACTCTTGAGAGTCCCTTGGACTGCAAGGAGGAAATAAACCCTGAAAATTCATTGGAAGTACTGATGCTGAAGCTGAAGCTCCAACACTTTGGCCACCTGATGCAAAGAGTTGACTCATTTTAAAAGGCTCTGATGCTGGGAAGGATTGAAGGCAGGAGGAGAAGGGAGCTATGGAGGATGAGGTGGTTGGATGATACCATTGACTCAATAGACATGGGTTTGAGTCAACTCCAGGAGGTGGTGAGGGACAGGGAAGCCTACAGTCCATGGGTCACAGAGTTGGACACAACTGAGTGACTGAACAAAAAAGAACAATTATCATTGAGCTTTTATAGAAAATTATTAAGGATGTTTGCATGTGTAATCATAAGGAGTGTTGATCTACAATTTTATTCTTGTAATTTCTTGGCCTGGTATTTGTATCAAGTTTACATGGATTTCATAAAGCATCGAAAAGTGTTATTTTTTGTATGTTCTGTAACAATTTGCATAGGATGTGTTATTTATCTTTTTGATAGTATCCATATACATGATTTTGAGTCAACATGATTTTGGAATTTTCTTTGTGAAAAGATTTTTAGATATTAATTTAATTTCTGAAACAGAAAGAAAGGTACTAAAAGAAAGATTCTTTATTTATTTTTGAGTTAGGCTTGTAATATTTATCTTTCAAGTAACTATTCTATTTCACTTAAGATGTTAACAATATTGGTTTAACATTGCCAATAATCATCTCTTATTAATATGTTGACATCTGGAAGCTCAACAGACTGACCATAACTATACATATTGTGACGATGATTTTACCATGTATAAAAATATAGAGTCACTGTGCATTTGAAGGTAATAAATAGTGTATATCAACTACAATTCTAAACAAGGAAAGTCTTCTCTATGCCAATAATATAAAATATCTGGAAGTATAATTTAAAAGAAGTTAAAGGAATGACTTAATTGTGGTAGGTCTGATTAAAGAATTAAAAGTGATATATTTTGTTCTTCATAGAGCAATGTTCAATAATTAGTTCTTCAGTAAATGTATGGAAGGGAAAATTAATGATTAAATGGCTCTGAAGTCGACCTGATTGGTTTACAAGCTAAAAAATTATGGAGTTCTTTCTTAAATTTATGAAAATGAGATAGATGTGCATCTTTTGAGTTGGCTTATTGACAGGTACATTTTACTTTCTTAAGAGAAAAGCATTTTTTTTTTTTGAGTGAGTCATCAAAGGCTTGTTTAACTTGCTTATTCCTCAGAGTATATATAAAAGGATTCAACATTGGTGATATGGAAGAAATAAGCAGTAGTACACCTTTGTTAATGCTTACCTCTTCTTTTGCAGATGGTTTGATATAGATGAAGATGCAACTGCCATAAGATATGGAAAGTACAATCATATGGGAAGAACATGTAGAAAAAGCTTTTTTTCTTTGTTGAAGAGAAGGGAATTTTAGAATTGTCCTTATGATGTAAATGTAGGAGAGAACTACACAAAGAAGAGTGATGATGAAGATCAGTACAGAACAGACTATAACCATCTGCTCAATTAACCATGTGTCTGAGCATGAGATCTTCAGGAGAGGTGATACATCACAGGCAAAATGGTCAATGATGTTTGAATCACAGAATTCCAGATGAAAATCTAAGCTGAATGGTGGGAGGATAGTCATAAGTGCCACCATCCAGCAGCAGATGACCATTGTTTTGCACAGTTTGTTGCTCATGATCATCATATAATGCAAGGGTTTGCAGATGGCCACGTAATGATCATATGACATAGATGCCAAGAGAAAAAATTCAGCTACCCCAGAGATCGGTTAAAAATAGTTGTATGAAACATGCCTTATAGGTAATCACTCTGTCCCCAGTTGATATATTGTAGAGGAATCTCGGAATACAGGTGGTTGTAAACAAGATTTCTAAGAAAGAGAAATTTTGGAGAAAAAAATACATGGGCATTTTAAGGTGGGGATCCACCAAAGTCAGGATAATGATGGTCAGATTTCCAGTTATACTCAAAGTGTAGGTGATAAATAGAAAAATAAAGAGCAAAATCTGCAACTGAGGATCGTCTGTCAGTCCCAGAAGGATGAATAGTGTTACTGCGGTGTGATTTCTCATTATTGACTCCTGGATTTTGCCAAACCTACCTGTAAATGTCAGAGAAATTTGTACTGCAGAATTCAGTGATGAAAATAGCCAACGATGAGAATTCTCTTGGTTATTTGACTCATCCAGAATCCATGGGCTTTACTTGTTGATCTAAGGAATACATTTCTTGTTTTACGTGAGCTGAGTTTCCCCATCTGTTTGTATCTAATGATGAAGTGAAACTTTTAAATATGTTTAAATTGCTGATTTACAGCCTAACGTTTCCTTTAGTAAACTCCTAAATTAATTTATAATTCATTAAGCATTTAACTTTTAGCCTGGGTGGCATATTAATTACATTAATTTTTCATTTTGTGTATTATAGCTATTTTTATATGGCCAAATGTTTCCTTTAACTCATAGGGTAAATTAAAAAAAATATTAACTTCAATTTCATTCCTTTGCTTTATAATTTGGGAAATGTTAAAATCCTAAAATAAAATTTCGTGTGCTCACTCAGTTGTGTCTGACTCTTTGTGACTCTATGGACTGTAGCCCACCAGGCTTCTTTGTCCATAGAATTTTCCAGGCAACAAAACTGGAATGGATTTCCATTTCCTCCTCCAGGAGATATTCCCGGCCCAGGGACTGAACCTACATCTCTGTGTTTCCTGCATTGGCAGGCAGGTTCTTTAGCACTGTTCGACCTGGGATTTTTAACTTTTAATTTTCTCTAAAACACAATTTTTGCTTTCTAAAGATTGAGAATTCATTATAATGGCAAAACATGTCTTTATTCTAAAGCGTTTACATTTGTAATCTTAAGTTTCTAGTCTAAGCTTAACTATCTGTATCTTGGATCTTCTCATTGGATAACACTCTGTGGTACAGTCTGACTATTTTGTTGCACCCTTCATCACATTGTGAGGTAACGCTGACTGCAATGAATGAACTGCTGAAGGATGTAAAAGGTGAACTTGATGCTTTCATTTAACACAGATTGAAGTACATTTATATATTCTATTATGGTTAAAAAGTCAATACAAAAGTTGATGATTATCCTCAACATGAAACTCTCTTTCTTCCATTTTCATTTCTTTCAAATACACATTTTGCCTTCACTTTTATATGTTGCATTCATTTCTCAGACACTTACAGTCTGGATTTGAACCTCAGCAGCCATTATAAAGCACTCTATCATGTATCTCCCTAGGACTTACTTCAATCTAAGTCATATATCCATATAATTAAATATAATTACAATACTACATGCCTTAGGAAGCATCACTATGAACAAAGCTAGTGGAGGTGATGGAATTCCAGTTGAACTATTTCAAATCCTGAAGGATAATACTGTTAAAGCACTGCACTCAATATGACTGCAAATTTGGAAAACTCAGCAGTGGCCACAGCACTTGAAAAGGTCAGTTTTCATTCCAATCCCAAAGAAAGGCAATGCCAAAGAATGCTCAAACTACTGCACAATTGCATTCATCTCACATGCTAGCAAAGTAATGCTACAGATTCTCCAAGCCAGGCTTCAACAATATGTGAACCATGAAATTCCAGATTTTCAAGCTGGATTAAGAAAAGGCAGAGGAACCAGATATCAAATTGCCAAAATCTGTTAGTTCATAAAAAAAACAAAGAGAGCTCCAGAAAAATATCTGCTTTGGCTTTCTTGATTATGTCAAAGCCTTTGACTGTGTAGATCACAAGAAAATGTTGAAAATTCTTCAAGAGATAGGAATACCAGAATACCTTACCTGCCTCCTGAGAAATCTGTATGCAGGTCAAGAAGCAATAGTTAGAACCAGACATGGAATGACAGACTGGTTCCAAATTGGGAAAGAGTATGTCAAGGCTGTATATTGTCATCCTGCTTGTTTAAATTATATAAAGGGTACATCATGCAAAATGCCAGGCTGGATGAAGCACAAGAGGCAACCAAGATTGCTGGGAGAATTATCAATAACCTAGGATATGCTAATGACATCACACTTATGGCAGAAAGAGAAGAGGAACTAGAGAGTCTCTTGATGAAAATGAAACAAGACAGTGAAAAAGCTGGCTTAAAACTCAACATTCAAAAAACAAAGACCATGGCTTCTGGTCCCCTCACTCCATGGCAAATAGATGGAGAAACAATGGAAACAGTGACAGACTTAATTTTCTTGGGCTCCAAAGTTATTACAGATAGTGACTGAATACATGAAATTAAAAGACTCTTTCTCCTTGCAAGAAAAGTTATGACCAATCGAGATAGCATATTAAAAAGCAGAGACATTACTTTGCAGACAAAGGTCCATATAGTCAAAGTTATGTTTTTTCCAGTATCATATATGAATGTTAGAGTTGGACTGTGAAGAAAGCTGAACACCGAAGAATTAATGCTTTTGAACTGTGATGTTGAACACTCTTGAGAGTTCCTTGGACTGCAATTAGATCCAACTGGTCAATCTTAAAGGAAATCAGTCCTGAATATTCATTGGAAGGACTGATGCTGAAGCTGAAACTCCAATACTTTGGCCACCTGATACAAGGAACTGACTCATTGGAAAAGACCCTGATGCTGAAAAAGATTGAAGGCAGGAGGAAAAGGGGACCACAGAAGATGAAATGGTTGGATTCAGTTCAGTTGCTCAATTGTGTCTGAGTCTTTGTGATACCATGCACTGCAGCATGCCAGGGCTCCCTGTCCATCACCAACTCCCAGAGTTTACTTAAACTCATGTTCACTGAGTTGTGATGCCATCCAACCATCTCATTCTCTGTGGTCCCCTTTTCCTCCTGCCTTCAATCTTTCCTAGCATCAGGATCTTTTCAAATGAGTCAGTTCTTTGCATCAGGTGGCCAAAGTATTGGAGTTTCAGCTTCAACATTAGTCCTTCCAATGAACATTCAGGACTGATCTCATTTTGGATGGACTGGTTGGAACTCCATGCAGTCCAAGGGACTCTCAAGAGTCTTCTCTAACACTACAATTCAAAAGCATCAATTCCTCACCATTCAGTTTTCCTTACAGGCCAACTCGCACATCCATACATGACTACTGGAAAAACCATAACCTTGACTAGATGGACCTTTGTTGGCAAAGTAATGTCTCTGCTCTTTAATATGCTGTCTAGGTTGGTCATAACTTTTCTTCCAAGGAGTAAGTGTGCTGCAGTTCATGGGGTCACAAAGAGTTGGACACGACTGAATGACTGAACTAAACTGAATTGATACTACTATATACTTATCTTTCTTTCTATGCTCCATGCAATTGTCTATTACATATGTTATCTATATAAAATATCTTATGAAGTAGGAGATATATTAAGATATTAGTCACTCAGTTGTGTCCAACTGTTTGAAACCCCATGGAGTGTAACCCAGCAGGCACCTCTGTCCATGGGATTCTCAAAGCAAAAATGCTAGGGTAGGTTGCCATTTCCTTATCCAGGAGTATATTGTCTCCACTTTAAAAGTGGGAGAACTGAGGCACAGAGAGATAAAGTTTATTTTTAAGGTTTTCTGATATTAAGTAGCCACAAAGAGCGACTCCAGAGTCCCAGGCTTGAATCACTGCATTCTGATTATTGATGCACATTTACCTGAATATCTTGGTTTCATGAACAGTATTTGTATTGCTAATCTTTTAAAAAAGGTAGTGTTACTATAATATTTATTGTCAAACAAAGGAAACTTGAGAAGCAAAGAGGGACAGTTGTAATAATTATGTTGCTACAACTGGTATAAATGGGATATTTAGAGCAAAAACTAAATGTATGCCACTCAGTTTATTTGCAACCACTCAGTTCATGTGTAATATCAGAACTGATGGAAATTACAAAGTGCAACTGGCTAATTTTCCATTTTATTCTTTTTTCCTGTTAGTATGTTGATATTTCCATGTTTGTTTAATATTTCTCTCCAGAAATACTAAGGCTGAAGACTAAGAACTGTATTATTCTGGGTTAAGATCAGTCTATGTGAGAGTTCTTTTTCATATGTCCTCCATTTTATTGATAGATAATTATAGGTTTCTAACTTGCAAGTAATGTCTTTAGTGCTCCAAGTTTTCTTATTTTACTAAATGAAAGATGGACTTTCTGCGAGTAATGCACGTTCTTGTGTTTTTAGTATATTCCTTTCAAAAAGCCTTGAGACATGTACTACCAGAGCTTTTTTGATTCTTTTTTATATTTGATAATTTTCAAAACAGTTTGTCATTTTCCTAGCATCCCCCACAGAACCAAAGGAATTTAAAAAAAAATAAGGTATGGTCAATATTTAGCTTTATATTAGTTTCAACTGTGAAACAGAGCAGGACCGTATGGTCCTTCACCCTCATGTCCTCAGCCTGCCTTTTGTCTGTGTAAAAACTTTAGCCAATGAATAAGTTTAATCAGAGAAGTGAGAAAATGAAGAAACAAAGGAAAAGTCAAAGGAGACCAAATAACAATAGTTCAGTCATTAAGCATTGTCAAGGACATTTAATTCCTTCTCTGGGGCTGTGGATAATATTCTGAGCCATGTCCCATGAGCTGTCTTACAAATACTGAATCCTCACCAAGTGAAGAAGTAACTACATGATGACGAGCCATGTAGCCATGACATAAGCCATTACATTCTAAGAATTAGCCTCAAGGACATTGAAACAAACCAACCTTGGAACTGAAGACTAGTTGTACTTAAAACAATCAAGACCAGATCAGATCAGATCAGATCAGTCACTCAGTCGTGTCTGACTCTTTGCGACCCCATGAATCGCAGCATGCCAGGCCTCCCTTTCCCTCACCAACTCCCGGAGTTCACCCAGACTCACGTCCATTGAGTCAGTGATGCCATCCAGCCATCTCATCCTCTGTCGTCCCCTTCTCCTCCTGCCCCCAATCCCTCCCAACATCAGAGTCTTTTCCAATGAGTCAACTCTTCACATGAGGTGGCCAAAGTACTGGAGTTTCAGCTTTAGCATCATTCCTTCCAAAGAAATCCCAGGGCTGCTCTCCTTCAGAATGCACGGGTTGGATCTCCTTGCAGTCCAAGGGACTCTCAAGAGTCTTCTCCAACACCACAGTTCAAAAGCATCAATTGTTCAGCACTCAGCCTTCTTCACAGTCCAACTCTCACATCCATACATGACCTCTGGAAAAACCATAGCCTTGACTAGACGAACCTTTGTTGGCAAAGTAATGTCTCTGCTTTTGAATATGCTATCTAGGTTGGTCATAACTTTCCTTCCAAGGAGTAAGCATCTTTTAATTTAATGGCTGCAGTCACCATCTGTAGTGATTTTGGAGCCCAGAAAAATAAAGTCTGACACTGTTCCCACTGTTTCCCCATCTATTTCCCATGAAGTGGTGGGACCGGATGCCATGATCTTCATTTTCTGAATGTTGAGCTTTAAGCCAACAATCAAGATAATGCTGATCAAATCACCAGTGACCAATATCAATATGACTATCAGAGCTAACTGTGCTCTTTCTGCCAGTAGCCCCTCTCCCTCATGTATAAAAGCTCTAACTAGTTGATGGTCAGTGAGACAGACTCAGTCTTTGGACATGTATCATCATTTCCCCACCCTGTTCCTGGCATCCAAAATAAAACAAACCTTTCTTTCTACCAACATGGCCTATTTACTGACTTTTGAGTGGCAAGCAGGAAGACCCTATTTCAGTTAAAGGTGTACAGCATAACAACTTGTTGTTTGTATACATTGTAAAATAATCATCATAATGAGTCTAACCAACATTCACCACTTTACTTAGTTACCTAAAATACTTTCCTTGTGATGAGACCTTTTAATATCTACTGTCATAGTAAGTTTCAATATGTAATGCAGTAATTATCTTAGTCTCCCAGCTGTAAATTACATTTCAAGAACTTATTACTTTATAATTGAAGGTTGCATCTTTTGAGCCCCTTCATTCATTGTTCCCCTGCCCCCACCCTACCTCTGACAACCACCAGTCTGTCCTCTGTGTCTCTGAGCTTGGGGTTTTTTGGTGTGTTTTTGTTTCTGTTTTTGGATTCCACATGTATGTGACATCATGTAGTGTTTGTCTTCACTTAGTTTCCAATGCTTTGAGCCAGATCTTTCTCTTTAGTTTAAGCAGCTAAACCCTGTCTTCTGCTACTACAGGTGCACTGGCTGAGAGACTCCATCAAAGGGAGGGATATTAATTGAGGTTCAGGGTAGATAAAGTTGGATGAAAGGGTGATACTCTCTTGAACAGTTCATTGTCATCTGATGGTGACTGTAGCTCACACTCAGAGTCCCTGTCTTGTTTCCTTCTTTTCATGAATGCAGTTCACCAGCCAGTAGTTCCCTTCATATCTGATTCAGATTTGCTTGGGTCTTGAAATGATCTTAGCTTTAGTAATCAATATATTGTTTTTCTCTGAGTCCAGCTGTTCATAGATAAATATTTAATAATGCTGACATATTCAAATTCACAAAATCCTGCTTTAAGTATTTAACTTTAACATTTAGTTAAAAGTTAACATTTAACATAAAGTATTTAATTTTAATTTTGAAAAAGGTTAAAAAATGAATAAAATCTCTGCTATTGATGTGTATGTGTGTATGTGTTATTCCCCAACCAAATCTGCTAATGATTTTTAGGGGCCATCATTCTAGAAAAATGACTGTGGGATATTCCCATCAAATGCTAACATTAGTATTCACCTTATTGGTTGGTTATTTAAGTCTAACACAGGGAGGGGGAGAGATAAATTGGGAGATTGGGATTGATGTATACACAGTAGTGTATATAAAATAGACAACCATTCCTTGTGTTACTATATAACACAGGGAACTCTATTCAATATTCTGTAATGGCATATATGGGAAAAGAATCTAAGAGAAAAAAAAGGGGGGGATATATGTATGTGTATAACTGATTCAGGGCTTCCCAGACTGCTCAGTGATTAAGAATCTGTCTATTAATGTAGAAGACGCAGGAGACATGGATTTGATCCCTAGGTCAGGAAGATACCCTGCAGGAGGAAATGGCAACCCACTCCAGTATTCTTGCCTGAAAAACCCCATGTAGAGGAGCCTGGCAGGCTATAGTCCGTGGGGTTTTGGAAGTGTTGGGCATGACTGAGCCACTGAACACAATGAGCACAGTAACTCATTCACTTTGCTGTACACTTGAAACTAACATGACAATGTAAATCTGTACTCCAGTAAAAAATTTAAATATCAATTAAAAATGTCTGACACTTTGCTTAAAGAGAGAAATCTATCATGACGTTCCCCATCCACCTCCCACCTTCTGCCAGAAAACATGCACACATAGTGTGTAAATGACTGAAGGAGCAAACATTTTCATACTTACCCTGTCACCATTAAGTTATTTCATGGCACCTGTTGACAGTTCATTTGAAGATACTCATAATGATACACATGCTGAAAAGGAATATGCTAGAGGAGACATGTTTTCTCAGGGAATCGCATTCAGCTAGGAAATCCCTGAAAATGCCCAGAGCCCTTCTATATCATACAGAGCTCCCTCTGTGAGAGGCCCTGTGCCATTTTACACTGAGAATATATGTTCCTCTCTTACTAGCTCAAATAAAGGAATGTCTTTTCTAAAGGGTTAAAGGTATAACATGGGAGAACAATTGATTAGGAGTAGTTGATATGATGAACTTGTTGGTTCATCAACCAATCAGGAAAATGTATTTGGCACCAAATGTTATGGCTATTTAATCATGTATCCCACCTATAATGAGTCAATAGAATCAACAAACAAAAGTGTCTGTGGAGACCCATGATTAAAAGTCACTAAGGAATGTTAATATAAGTTTTGGCAATCAACTTTCCACAAGGTAGCAGTGGGAACATTGTCTTTGAGGACAAGAAAATGCAACAATAGCATTAGACACACTGATGGTGCAGGATAATAAAAGTCAAATGATAAAATGTTTGATTTTCTTTTTCACAGTGTCTAAGGCAATTAAATAGGCATAACAAGCCTTTATCTACTTTCCTTAAACAACTCATAGATACTATAAAAATATGAACATAAAAAGGAAAAAAAAGACATACTATTTACCAGCATAAATTATGTTATAAAAGTAACATCAGAGATTTTTCCCCTCAACCAAAAGTACATAACTAAATCTGTAAGAACTTATAATCTACCATTTACATACAACCTATGGCAATTCTATTTAATTATAAACATATAATTTTTATATGTTTTTATATGAAAATTTTGTTTTCAGAAATGAAAGGCTACCTTTAGGCGAATCCAGGGCAAACTGCACTTGTGATGACTCAGCAAAATAGCACCTGAGAGACACTGTCAACTTCAGGGACAAAGTCTTACATTTATGGCACATGAAAGAGTTTAGCCAAATGATGGGCATTTCATATAGTTGGCCATACCTAGAGATCAGTAGGCATAGGGAGTATACACCTGTGAGCTGACTCTGAATTGTAGGTATACAATTTTGAGAGTTGTAACTAAATGTACTTTTTCAGGGAAGTTTGTAGGGAGATATATATATAAGGCACAAGCTGGAATCAAGATTGACAGGAGAAATATCAATAACCTCAGATGTGCAGATGACTCCACCCTTATGGCAGAAAGTGAAGAAGAACTAAAGAGGCTCTTGATGAAGGTGAAAGTGGAGAGTGAAAAAAAATTGGCTTAAAGCTCAACATTCAGAAAACTAAGATTATGGCATCCAGTCCCTTCACTTCATGGCAAATAGATGGGGAAACATTGGAAAAAGTGGCTGACTTTATTTTTTTGGCTCCAAAATCACTGCAGATGGTGATTGCAGCCATGAAATTAAAAGACGCTTACTCCTTGGAAGGAACGTTATGACCAACCTAGATAGCATATTCAAAAGCAGAGACATTACTTTGCCAACAAAGGTTCGTCTAGTCAAGGCTATGGTTTTTCCAGAGGTCATGTATGGATGTGAGAGTTGGACTGTGAAGAAGGTTGAGCGCTGAACAATTGATGCTTTTGAACTGTGGTGTTGGAGAAGACTCTTAAGAAACCTTTGGACTGCAAGGAGATTGAACCAGTCCATTCTGAAGGAGATCAGCCCTGGGATTTCTTTGGAAGGAATGATGCTAAACTGAAATTCCAGTACTTCGGCCACCTCATGCGAAGAGTTGACTCATTGGAAAAGACTCTGAACTTGGGAGGGACTGGGGGCATGAGGAAAAGGCGATGACAGAGGATGAGATGGCTGGATGGCATCACCGACTCGATGGACATGAGTTTGAGTGAACTTCAGAAGATGGTGATGGACAGGGAGGCCTGGCATGCTCTGATTCTTGGGGTCGCAAAGAGTTGGACATGACTGAGCCACTGTACTGAACTGAACTGAACTGATGCTGGGAAAGACTGAGAGCAGGAGGAGAAGGGGACACTAGAGGATGAGATGGTTGGATGGCATCACTGACTCAATGGACATGAGTTTGGGTAAACTCTGGGAGATGGTGATGGACAGGGAGGCCTGGTGTGCTGCGATTCATGGGGTCGCTAAGAGTCAGACATGACTGAGAAACTAAACTGAACACACACACACACACACACACACATATATATATATGAAAGGAAAACACCTATCAATGTAATGATGAATGCACCTATCAGTGTGATGATGAATGTCACCACCCCACAGATTATAATCATCTGTTCTATGAACCATGTATCTGAGCTTGAGATCTTTAGGAGGGGACCTGCATCACACCCAAAATGATGAATGGCACTGGAGTCACAGAATTTTACCTGGAGGCCCATACTGCATGGTGTGATGACAGTCATCAACCCAGAGATCCAGCAGCAGAGCACAAAGATGATGCAGACTCCACTGTTCATGAAGGGGTTTACAGATTGCCACGTAGTGGTCATAGGACTTTACTGCCAGAAGAAAAATGTTGTGACTCCAAAGAGTCCAACAAAAAATATTTGACCAGCACAGGCATTAAGCCCATGATGGCTCAAATGATAAAGCATCTGCCTGCAATGCGAGAGACCCAGGTTCGATCCCTGGGTTGGGAAGATCCCTTGAAGAATAAAATGGCAACCCACTCCATTATTCTTGCCTGGAGAACTCCATGGACAGAGGAGCCTGGCGGGCTACAGTCCATGTAGTCTCAAAGAGTTGGACACGACTGAGCAAATTTCACTTCACTTCTTCAGGTGTTACAAATAATGATATTGTCCCCACTTAATATGCTGTACAGGAATCTGGGAATACACACTGTTGAGAATGAGACTTCTAAGAAGGCAAAGTTTTTGAAGAAAAAATACATAGGTGTTTTAAGATGAGAATCCATGAATGTGAGAATGATAATGGTCAGATTTCCAGTAACACTCATTATATACGTAAGAAATAAAAAGACAAAAATCAGAACTAGCAGCTGTGGGTCCTCTGTAAATCCCAACAAGATGAATGTTGTTATGACTGTGTGATTTCTCATTACCAGCTTTGATGTTTTATACAATCTACATGTAAAAAAGTCAAAGAAAAGTTATCCAAACAGATGAAAAGAAATAATAAGCAAAAAAAAAAAAATCAGTGAAATGGAAAAGAGAAACAAGAGAGAAGATGAATATAATCAAAAGCTGATTCTTGGAGAGGATGTTTAATATTGATAAACTGTTATTGTGGCTGGTCTGGAAGAAAAAAGAAAAGGTGAAATTTATCAGCAATGTGAGGTATGACATCATTGCAGATTACACATATATTAAAACAGAAAAATATCATGTCTCTACAAAGTAGATTTGACAGCTTAAATTAATGAATCAATGCTATGAAAGATACAGTCTACCAAAGCTAACTCAAGATGAAATATCTAACCTATATATCTCTATCCCTAATATTAAACAGGTACACAAATCATCCAACAAAGAGAACTGCAGCCTCAGGTGGTTTAATTGTATGTTTCTATCAAACACTGAAAAACAGGAAAAAGCCTGTATGATACAAATCCTTTCATACAGTTGTTGAGAGCCAAAATCATAGTATTATCTGATGTGATTGCCAATGTAAATAGTCAAGATATGTGATAACTCTCATGAGAAGTAGAAGTGTAAAGGCAAAAAAGTTTTTTTTACATTCTACCCCCAGTGGTAAATATTGTTTCCAAGTCATTTGTGAAATGTTCACTGTGTAGATTATCATTCACAGACCATGCACAAACTTTTAAGAGTTGATACAGTAAAAAGCACATTGTATAAATTACATAAATTAAAATTGAACAGTAAAGTTATTCAATTGAATACAGGAAAGGAGAAACAAAAGAATGAACAGCAATGGGAACAAACAAATATCAAGTAACAAAGTGATACGCCAAAGTCCAAACATAAATGATGATGCACTGCCTATAAATGTTCAAAGCATACCACACTAATTAAAAGAGTTTATAAGAATGCATTAAAAAAATTGCCTACCTGGATGTTATATACAAGCACACTATTTGTATACAAGATTTACTTATATATTCGAGGTTGTGTTTATGTGTGTGTGTGTTTACATATAATATAACATCTATTGTCCCAATCTTAACCAATTTATAAGATAGGCCTAGAGACTTCCTCATTCACCACAGGCCCAGAGACATCCATGATGACTTTCAAGTATTGAAATGAATTTCTCACATCCTGTGAACTATCCAAATTAAAAAAAAAAAACACACACACACACGTTATATATATCTTACATATAAGTATATGTTTATATATAAATGTTTTTATGTATCCTTAGGAAATTTATAGGAACCATTTTAATTAGTTTTCCAAGTTTCAGAATAGAAAAATATTGATTTGAGAAATATACACATACTTACATTTTAGTCTTTCATTCAGGCTTCAGTTTTTGTTTTCTCCCCACATAGTCTCACAATTAAACAAGAATTGTTAGTAGTGACATAGATAGAGTCTAGTGTTTCTTTCTCACTTGCACTCAAAGACAGCAATGGAAATACAAAAACAGGCAGTATCAATTTTTATATCCATATGTGTAGCATTTACTGTGAATGACAATATGAGTCTAAATTTATAAATGATCTATTTCCATATAATCTGAAGAGTTAGATAGAAGGAAAGACTAGTAAAAAGGCTAAAGAAAATCAGAAATTCTCTGATTGTTGAGAAGTTGATGTTTTGGTCCAACAATTTTTTAACAGAGAATGGTTCCCTGAAAAGTTTCACTAAAGATATGATGGAGGATGCTTTCTTCATGTGGTCAACCTGTAACAGGTAAGATAAATAAAGTTAGAAAAAAGTGTCCTTGGGAAAAAAATAAATAAAAAACTGTCCTTGGTGACTATGCTTAAAAATCACTAATGAATGTAAAATATAATATAGAAAAGCAAAACAAAAGCTAACAAATACACTTACGAACTGGGACAGTCCTATGAGATGGGAGGTGCATTAAAAACACCAAGGTAAGGAAGTATCTTCATGGTACTAAATCTTTGTAAAATGATGATCTAGATCATACTGTTTCATGTTAATTCACATTCTTAATTGCTAATAATTATAGTTTTCAAATATTTATTGATAATTTATGCTTTGTTTATGAACAGGCTGTTATGGTCCTTTCACTGTTTTTGAATTAAAGTGATTCCTTATGTTTTTCTAGGATATTTGTATACATTCAAGGATATCAATCTTTGCAAGTCTTATGTTGTAAATCCTGTTTCACTATTTGTTATTTAACATTTAATACTATTGTGTTGGCTAAGAAGTTTTTTCAGTTTTTAAGCAAAAATAAAGGACACATTTTTTATTTTCACTGAGAACTTCATTGAACAACATATTCACTGTTTTGTTTCACTACTTCCACCATTTTTCAAGTAATTTCATAATTCTACCTTGCCAAAACTTTTGATACTTTTGAGCAAAGAGCTGTTCAAGGTGCCTTTTACAGTCTTCCAGGGAATTGGAATTTTTTCCATTAAGAGGGTTGCATAAAGACTGAAATAAATTGAGATCTGAGGGTGCAATATCCAGGGAATATGTCAGATGAATAAGAACTTCCCAGCCATGCTGCAACAGTTTTTGCCTGGTATTCAAGGAAACATGTAGTCTTCCATTATCCTGATGGAATATTATGGGTTCTCTGTTCACTACTTCCAGATACTTTTCATCGAATGCTGCTTTTAGTTGATCTAACTGGGAGCAGAACTTGTTGGAATTAATAGTTTGGTTTTTCAAAAGAAGCTCATAATAGAAGGACTCCTTTCCAGTCTCACCATATACACAACATCAACTTCTTTGAAAACAGGCCTTTGATGTGGTTGGTGGTAGTTAATTTTGCTTGTCCTATGATCTGTTTCATTCCATATTATTGTACACTATTCACTTTTCATCATCTGCCACAATTTGTTTTAATTTTCATTATTTTTAAGTAGAGAATTACATGTGGAAATATGGTCAGAAGATTTTCTTGCTTAACTTATGTGCAACCCAAACATTAAAATGATTAACATAACCAATATGGATTTCCCTAGTGGCTCAAATGGTGAAGAATCCACCTATAGTGTGAGCAGGAGACCTGGGTTTGATCCCTGGGTTGGGAAGATCCCCAGGAGAAGGGAATGGCAACCCACTCCAGTATTCTTGCCTGGAGAATCCCCATGGACCGAGGAGCCTGGCAGGCTACTTTACCTGGGGTCACAAAAAGTCAGACACGACTGAGTGACTTTCACTTCATTTCAACATAACCAAGCTGTTGCAAATGATTTTCAGTGCTTGATTTGGATATTGTGAGTATGTCAGCTGTCTCCTGTTGGTGTAACATTCACTGCTCTCCATTATTGTGTTTATTTGACTGCTGTCAACTTTACTGGTCTACTTGACTGTGGAATGTCATCCAGTGAGAAATCTCCAGCACAAAACTCTGCAAACCACTTTTGACACCTTCAGTCAGTCACAGCACCTTCTTCATACACTGCACAAACCTTTTTGTGTGTGTGCTTCAGTTGCATTTTTACCTTTCTTGATATAATAAAGCATAATATGCTGAAAATGGTTTTTTCTTCCATCTTTCGTATTAAAGTGCCTCACAAAAATTCATTATTTTGATGTTTTTTTAATGAACATTGATATAATAGCTTTCACAACACAATCTAAAAAAAAATTGTTTTGAATGATGTTAAAGATAACTAAGCATTAGTAGAGTCAGCTCACAGAAAAAAAAAAAAAAAAATTGAACGCTTTGGCCAAACCAGTACTTATGGTGCTGGTGGTACACTGAAAATTTAGTTGAATTGTAGTAAAATATGCTTCCTTTTGTTTTATTGTTTCTGAATCTTTTGCCATTATGGCTTTACTGATTCTGATGTTGTCATATATTTGCTTACATTTTCTTCCTATTATTTTATTATTTATTTTCTTTACATTAACATCTGTATCCAACATGCAGAAGTCAACAAAATAAGGTGGTATCAAAAGAAAATATATAGAAACAGGCCATAGTGAGGTAGGAGGGACAAACACTAGATGAACATGGTATCATGGAAAACAAATGTAAAGGGTTTCATGTTCCATGAGGTTTGGAAATGTTGATTTAAAAATTTTTTAATTCTTTATATGTGAAAAATTTGGTATTATAATTCTATAGAGTTTCCCCTCTTCATTATAAATTCATATACACATTACTAGCCATACCATTATGTATATTAGTAATGGTGTTACTATGAATTCTTAGGTGTTATGATTCTTTGTTTCTAAGGTAATTATTTTTCGGCATTCACTAGTTTGCAAATTTGATCTTCAAGAAGTCTTCTGTGTCATCTTGGAATTTCCCACTCAGTGTTGGAGCATAGTAGTGTTATCAATCTTTCAAAAGACAAACCTAGGAAAAAAACATGTTAAGATTCATTAGTTTACACTACTGCTTCTAATTTTAATTCAGCATTACTGAATTATTTCTTCATCATATTTGATTCTCTCCCCACCCCTTATCCCTTCAGTGAAATTCCTAGTTCTCAACATTCGTATATTTACTAGTTTACCCAATGCTAAAATTCAGACAAGGTGAAATCAGAATTACTCAGTCAGTACTATCAGTGATAAAACACAAACTGTATGAATTTAAAGCTATGTTTGTAATCCTTTTACCCTTTAGACTGTCCCACAGAGGGTCCATGATCAGAGCATGATATTTTAAATCATCACACACTAAATTATTTTTATTTCTTTCTTTGTTTTTAACTCTTGTGGTTCTTTTATTCACAGCATAATATTGTTATTTCATTTGATTTTTTAATTCAATTTCAGTGTTATTTTTTTTGGTAACATGATACTTTAAATTTTACATAAATTAATGATATGGTTGAAAAGTACAAGTTTTGTTTAAAAGGGAGCAACCATTTTCTTGACAAAATATTTGCATGTATGATGCCAACTGCAAACTGGCATTTGCAATTTACCTCTACAAGGATTAAATCATGAGCCACTACAACTGCTGACCTTCAACACCCCTGAAAGGACTTCAGGGTGGAGATCAGGAATGAGGCACTCTGTGCTCTGCGGGGGGTGGGGGGCGGTGGGGGCCTAAACTAATAGAACAGGCCTTCAGATAGATATTTTCAAAAGATTTTATGAGCCATTTTTTGTGTGTATGTGTCTCCTTGTGTCTGCTGCTGCTGCTGCTAAGTCGCTTCAGCCGTGTCCAACTCTGTGCGACCCCTTGGACTGCAGCCTACCAGGCTCCTCCATCCATGGGATTTTCCAGGCAATAGTACTTGAGTGGGTTATCTAGACAGCACTAAAATCATTATTGATGGCATCTGTTCCTTGTGACTAGCAGCAAGCCTTGCTCAAAATGTGTACTTGACTGCAGGTATCACTCTTCACTAAAATCATATATAATGATGACCTTCATCCCTACCTCTCTGGAGCTGTTTTTCAGAGCTGTCTGAAATACTGTTTCCAGAGCTATTGTCCTCATTCTGCCTCAAGTAAAACTTAATTCACAACACTCATGTGCATTTTTTTTTCCCGTTGACAGTGGTATGAAAATGTCAATCTTTTTATCATATATTTATTCACTCAAAAAAAGTTAAGCATTCAAATTCTGGGTATGGATTAAACCATTAGATTATTTATCTATCTACCTACCTACCTATCATCATCATCATCTAGCTGTAGTCTGCCTGTCAACTAACCACTCATTTACTTAATTTGAAGTATTGCATAATGGGTAACAAGCTACACTTTGGAATCATGAATCTGATTGTAATCATGTCTCTGTAGTTTTTAAACTTTGTCACGAGTGTGAATTAGTGAAATGACTTCCCTAAGTATTAGTTTTTACAAAAGCAAAGGTCATAAATATGTGTACTTTGTCTATTGATGACTAATTTAAATACTGTAAACACAAAAATTAGCAGTGATTCATGCATACTAAATTTTCAACAAAAGGTGGACATTATAATAATTAGTAATATTTCAAAAAGCTTGAATGTAAGTGCACACCCTCAAATCACCAAATAAAATATCCATTCTCAAATCATAGTAATAAACAGAAGTTCAGTTTTTTTAATATTGAATAGAGTTGTTTTTTAAAAAAAACAATAAGTATTTGTGGTAGGTAGCAACATGCTGATCTTCTAGTGACAATTCACATTTTGGAAAAAACAAAAACCTCAAGAGGATTTATCCTTGTATCTTGGCACGTCTGTTGGTTTGCAGAGTATACATGATTCTTTTGAAATGAGTATTTTTTTAATGTGATGAGTCTCATAATACTTCATATCAGCATGCTTGAATCAATAAGCTTATTTTTAATTAAATGATAAAGACAAGGGATAAATGGTGTTTGGTGTGGGTTTTTGAGTGTTGTTTCATCTTGTCTACTTTCCCTTAGAGACACAATCCCCTTAGGTTTCTTGTAAAGAAGCACTCACTCTTTAAATAATTTGAACCTGGAAGATATTTCCCAAGTACTAAACTAGCTAGTCATCTCAGCTGTGATAATCATTATGGATGTTGGTAAGGTGGGATTGGTTGAACAGATATAAATTTTATAGTAACAGAGAGAAGTTTACTAGAAATTTTATTATTCAAGACATACATTCAGTATCATGTGATAGTGAAGAAAGTTCCATTACTAATATAGTCACACTTTACTCTCTAATTGGAATTAACATGAGAGTTTATTTAATATTATTTTCCAATAAATATGTTTGACTCTATTATGGTTGATGTTTATTTATATAGTCTAGAGAAAAAAAAGATACCAACATGTTCTACTAATGGCAGTAAGTAGTGTCTTACTTTTCTCTTAAATATTTAAGAATAATTATTGCTACCATGTAAATAACATATAAATAAATAACAGTGATTTAAAGCTGATATTAATTCTCTTTGAATAAAGCATTGATTATTTCTCATCTATTTATGAATCTCTAAATTCAAGAATATGAAGCTTGCAATATGTATTTGCACTTACATTTCCAGTACTTCATGGTTTACACCAGACACTGTGGGAATGTGAAGGGAATGGTAATTATTCTACTGCTCTAGACAAAGAGAACCTTGGCAACTCTAGATGTCAATCAAACATTACGAGGTTGTGGGATGTTTTTCTTGGAGAGTTTATTTCACGTTTTAATATATTTTTGAAAAAACAGAAAAATTAACTCCCTGAGGAGTACTAATTCTGACCAACACTTTGATATATGACAATTTATCACTGATAATTATGGATTTTCAAATCTGCACTGGTTGCAGAACAAATATCTGCTGCTTGATTTTGAAATTACTCTGATACCAACAATTAACCTACAAGAAAGTTCAATATATTTTTCAGGAAAAAGAAATTAGGGAAAGAGCATGTTAACAAAATAAACAGGGCCAAATGAAGACCAGGTCAAGGAAGGAAGGTTGAGATTCATCTATGGTTCTCTAAGAGCTGCCTTTTCCATTAACAGCCTGGAGCTAATTCATTGGAGTATTAATCTAAGAGGAGAAGAATATGCTAATATACATGAAATGAAAAACAAAAATGTGCTAATGATTATTAATAAAATTATTTATCTAAATAATGTGGGGTTTGTGAATTCCTATGTGAAGTAACAGGCTAAATCATGTAGAAGGAAAAACATTATGTATTCAATAAGAAAAAGAAAAGTTTTAGAACAGGCAAAGATATTGATTGGCAAAATAATTGCTGAGAAGGAATGCAAAGTACATTATTTTATTTTAAAATGAAGAAAACATTGTATACTCTATGATGCAGTCTATTTTCCTTTTCTTTCAGTGCTTATATACTATGTTTATTTGGAAATAGTCTACCTATTTCACAAATGGTTGACAAACATTTCTTCAGAGTAAGAGGAAAATGAAGTGCATCATTCGGTATATTTTAGTTGAACATATGCCTCTAAAATATATAACCAATTAGTACTCTGATTTCACTAAAATTCTTTTGCTTTTATAAAAAATTAGAGAATAAAAATACATTTTATTGAAAGATTTCCTTTTTATGAAAAACATATATGCACTCTAATTTAATATCTGATTAAAAGATATTTTAATGGCAAGTGATGTTAGACTCTGAATATGTGTAACTGGGTGGAGATTGTGATTGTCTTTTCTGTGTTTTCTCTTTTATTATTTGTTCGCTATTACATGTGGCAAAATGTTGAAGTTCTAAATGCATTGTTAATTTTTTGTAAATGTGATTATATCTGCTTTATATTCAATTTCAAGTTTTCCTAGATTCGACTTGTATTTATTTTGCTGGGGTACTACACACTTATATTCTCTTTTTCTCTTGTTGTCCTTTCTATGCCTTCATCAGTAGTTCCTAGAGAAGTTGCTTCTCTAGGTGAATAATTGGGCTTGAATCAAATGTCTCTTTAATATGAAATCTAAAGTTTCAGAATTTAACTGTAGGTTTTAATTCACTTCACTTGCATAATTTTATTTTGATAAAGTTAATTAAAATGAATGAATTAATTTTGAAATCTGAACCGAGGATTTATTTAATTATTTAACAATGGACAAATTGGAAGCAGTTGTAATTGACTGGGAGTTTGTAAATAAGGGTGAAAAATAACTATTATGGGTATTATAGGTCAATTTCCAAAACTGAGTTGACTTTGGTAATATTAGTATTTGCAGCACAGTTCTAGAGCATATCTTCAAACTCAGGCAAATGGGTATGTTTGTGCACATGTATCCTTTAATATATAATATCTTAAAGATAAAACTATTCCTGTAGTTTCTTATTTTTATACCTTTTTATTACAATAAATTGTTTGAAATTACAGAGGAGAAATGAGGAACCATACAAGGCACACAGAGTTTATCCTTCTGGGACTGACAGATGATTCTCAGTTACAGATCCTAATTTTTTTGTTTCTGCTTCTAAATTACACGTTGAGCATGATTGGAAACTTAACCATCATTACCCTCACTCTGTTGGATTCCCATCTCAAGACCCCAATGTATTTCTTTCTCCGTAATTTCTCTTTCCTGGAAATTTCATTCACAAGTGCTTGCATCCCCAGATTCCTAATCACCACTGTAAACAGAGAAAAGACGATTTCTCATATTGGTTGCATGTCTCAGTTATTTTTTTTACATATTCTTGGGACTTACAGAATTTTTCCTTCTGGCGGCTATGTCCTAGGACCGTTACGTTGCCATTTGCAAGCCTTTGCATTATACATCCATCATGAGCAGCACAATTTGTCATCATCTGGTACTCAGTTCTTGGGCAACTGGATTCTTGGTTATTTTCCCTCCACTAATTTTGGGTCTTCACCTGGATTTCTGTGATTCAAATGTCATTGATCATTTCATTTGTGATATTTCTCCTATCCTACAACTTTCTTGCTCAGACACACATTTACTAGAAATGATTGCATTTTTATTAGCTGTGATAATCCTCGTGGTCACATTGCTATTGGTAATTCTTTCTTACTCATATATCGTCAAGACAATTCTAAAATTCCCTTCAGCTCAACAAAAGAAAAAAGCCTTTTCTACCTGCTCTTCTCACATGATTATTGTATCCATCACTTATGGTAGTTGTATATTCATCTACATAAAGCCCTCACCAAACGACAGGATCACTTTAAGCAAAGGAGTGGCTGTATTAAATACTTCAATTGCTCCTTTGTTGAACGCATTCATTTATACTCTGAGGAACCAGCAAGTTAAACAAGCCTTCAGAGATGTGTTTAGAAAGATATTTTCTGCTTCAGACAAGTAATACTGTTTATTGAAATAATCAACATGAAAGCATAAAAGAAACATTGAACACAAGCTCTTTTGACGCTTCTAGTACAAGAATTGATCTCTAATATTTAATTTATTATATAACTTGTGCTTACTTGAGCTTAGAAAACCTTTCCATTCTATACATCTGAATTTAACTTTCTGTTCTTCAAAATGAAGTATTTCTGTGTTAGAAATATAAAATTGCAAAATTTATTTTCTCTAATAAAATGTTAGAATAAAATGAATAGAGGGATTTGGTTGTATTATGGAATATAAATTTTTGGAGTATTGTATTTCTTAAGTAATTTAAATGAATGTTCCATGATTCATTTAAAAGCCATAGTTTTAAAAATTCTTAAACTGAATTATTAAATATGCTTAAGAAGCTCCAGGAGACCTTATTCTTTAAAAGTGTATTGTAGAGTATTATTTTGTAAAGTGTTTTTTGAATCAATTTTAAAATTTTTGTCAGCTTAGTAAACAAGAATAATTTCCTATTAAATTGAAGCATGGTTAATTTATAATGTTGTATTAGTTTCAGGTGAACAGCAAAATAATTAAGTTACATATGTTCTTTTTTTTTCAGCCTCTTTTCCCTTGTAGGTTATATCCATCTCATTAGAACTGATTCAAATGAATTCCTTTTAATGGCTGAGTAATACTCCGTTGTGTATATGTACCAAAGCTTTCTTATCCATTCATCTGCTGATGGACATCTAGGTTGCTTCCATGTCCTGGCTATTATAAACAGTGCTACGATGAACACTGGGGTACACGTGTCTCTTTCAATTCTGGTTTCCTCAGTGTGT
>NW_011490656.1:5857-6484 GCF_000754665.1 Bison bison bison | reverse complement strand
TATTTTTGTGTATGGTGTTAGAAAGTGCTCTAGTTTCATTCTTTTACAAGTGGTTGACCAGTTTTCCCAGCACCACTTGTTAAAGAGATTGTCTTTAATCCATTGTATATTCTTGCCTCCTTTGTCAAAGATAAGGTGTCCGTAGGTGCCTGGCTTTATCTCTGGGCTTTCTATTTTGTTCCACTGATCTATATTTCCGTCTTTGTGCCAGTACCATACTGTCTTGATGACTGTTGCTTTGTAGTAGAGCCTGAAGTCAGGTAGGTTGATTCCTCAAGTTCCATTCTTCTTTCTCAAGATCGCTTTGGCTATTCGAGGTTTTTTGTATTTCCATACAAATTGTGAAATTATTTGTTCTAGCTCTGTGAAGAATACCATTGGTAGCTTGATAGGGATTGCATTGAATCTATAAATTGCTTTGGGTAGTATACTCATTTTCACTATATTGATTCTTCCAATCCATGAACATGGTATATTTCTCCATCCATTAGTGTCCTCTTTGATTTCTTTCACCAATATTTTATAGTTTTCTAAAATTGGTCTTTAGTTTCTTTAGGTAGATATATTCCTAAGTATTTTATTCTTTCCATTGCAATGGTGAATGGAATTGTTTCCTTAATTTCTCTT
>NW_011490656.1:4355-5757 GCF_000754665.1 Bison bison bison | reverse complement strand
TGCAAGGGATTTCTGTGTGTTGATTTTATATCCTGCAACTTTACTATAATCATTGATTAGTTCTAGTAATTTTCTGGTGGAGTCTTTAGGGTTTTCTGTGTAGAGGATCATGTCATCTGCAAACAGTGAGAGTTTTACTTCTTCTTTTCCAATTTGGATTCCTTTTATTTCTTTTTCTGCTCTGATTGCTGTGGCTAAAACTTCCAAAACTATGTTGAATAGTAATGGTGAAAATGGGCACCCTTGTCCTGTTCTTGACTTCAGAGGAAATGCTTTCAATTTTTCACCATTGAGGATAATGTTTGCTGTGAGTTTGTCATATATAGCTTTTATTATGTCGAGGTACGTTCCTTCTATTCTTGCTTTCTGGAGAGTTTTTATCATAAATGAATGTTGAATTTTGTCAAAGGCTTTCTCTGCATCTATTGAGATAATCATATGGTTTTTATTTTTCAATTTGTTAATGTGGTGTATTACATTGATTGATTTGTGGATATTGAAGAATCCTTGCATCCCTGGGATAAAGCCCACTTGGTCATGGTGTATGATCTTTTTAATGTGTTGTTGGATTCTGATTGCTAGAATTTTGTTAAGGATTTTTGCGTCTATGTTCATCAGTGATATTGGCCTGTAGTTTTCTTTTTTTGTGGCATCTTTTTCAGGTTTTGGTATTAGGGTTATGGTGGCCTCATAGAATGAGTTTGGAAGTTTCCCTTCCTCTGCAATTTTTTTGAAGAGTTTGAGTAGGATAGGTGTTAGCTCTTCTCTAAATTTTTGGTAGAATTCAGCTGTGAAGGTGTCTGGACCTGGGCTTTTGTTTGCTGGAAGATTTCTGATTACAGTTTCAATTTCCGTGCTTGTGATGGGTCTGTTAAGATTTTCTATTTCTTCCTGGTCGAGTTTTGGAAAGTTGTACTTTTCTAAGAATTTGTCCATTTCTTCCACGTTGTCCAGTTTATTGGCATATAATTGTTGATAGTAGTCTCTTATGATCCTTTGTATTTCTGTGTTGTCTGTTGTGGTCTCTCCATTTTCATTTCTAATTTTATTGATTTGATTTTTCTCCCTTTGTTTCTTGAGGAGTCTGGCTAATAGTTTGTCAATTTTATTTATCCTTTCAAAGAACCAGCTTTTGGCTTTGTTGATTTTTGCTATGGTCTCTTTTGTTTCTTTTGCATTTATTTCTGCCCTAATTTTTAACATTTCTTTCCTTCTATTAACCCTGGGGTTCTTCATTTCTTCCTTTTCTACTTGCTTTAGGTGTAGAGTTAGGTTATTTATTTGACTTTTTTCTTGTTTCTTGAGGTATGCCTGTATTGCTATGAACTTTCCCCTTAGGACTGCTTTTACAGTGTCCCACAGGTTTTGGGTTGTTGTGTTTTCATTTTCATTCGTTTCTATG
>NW_011490656.1:0-808 GCF_000754665.1 Bison bison bison | reverse complement strand
GCTCAGCCTTCTTTATGATCCAACTCTCACATCTGTACATGACTACTGGAAAAACCATAGCTTTGACTCTATGGACCTTTGTCAGCAAAGTGATGTCATTGCTTAGATGCCTTTTGTTAAATTCATTCTAAAGGCATTTTAGGTTATTTTGACTTTTAAGAATTTTGTTTTCAGATTGTTTGTTGCTAGTATGTAGAAATACAGTTAATTTTTGTGCACTGACATTTTATTCTGTGCCCTTGCTATGTTTTCTTAGTTCTAGCAGTTTTTTTTTTTTTTTTGGTATTCTTGTCTACATAAACAAGCATGTTGTTTAATAATAGTTCCACTTATTAAAAAAATCTCCATGTGTTTAATTTTTATTTTTATGAAATTTTGCTATGGCTCTCTTTTTCTTATTCCTGATCTTAGGTAGAAAACATTGCCCTTTTTAATTTTTTTTGCTATTAATTGTGATATTAGCTGTATGCTTTTCATTCTACACTATTTTTTATTTAAATATTTGTACTGAAATATATACATATTAAAAGTTAACATATATTGCCTGAATTTCAAGATTGATTTTTACAAGTTTACCAGGAATAAACAAGCAAAATAACCAGGATAAAGTCTAAAATATTTCTGACAGCCCAGGATTTTTGAAAATGTTACTCTATCTGTACTGCTTTGTCATACCTCATTTTACCATACTTGTATAGATTATTCCTTCACTCTTTATTCTCTCAAATATTTATATATTTGTTTATTCTTATACCAATGTCACATTATTGGCATGCCTTCATTAATCTTGATGATTTCTCAAATATTT
>NW_011490655.1:4996-5319 GCF_000754665.1 Bison bison bison | reverse complement strand
AAGAGATCCAACCAGTCACAGTCCTAAAGGAGATCAGTCCTGGGTGTTCATTGGAGGGACTGATGCTGAAGCTGAAATTCCAATATTTTGGCCACCTCATGCGAAGAGTTGACTCATTGGAAAAGACCCTGATGCTGGGAGGGATTGGGGGGAGGAGGAGGAGGGGACGACAGAGGATGAGATGGCTGGATGGCATCACTGACTTGATGGACATGAGTATGAGTGAACTCCGGGAGTTGGTGATGGACAGGGAGGCCTGGTGTGCTGCGATTCATGGGGGTCGCAAAGAGTCGGACACGACTGAGTGACTGAACTGAACTGAA
>NW_011490655.1:0-967 GCF_000754665.1 Bison bison bison | reverse complement strand
GAGAAACAACCCAAGACACATATTAATCAGACTAAAAACATTAAATACAAAGAAAAAATATTAAATGAAGCAAGTGAAAAGCAATAAATAACATACAAGGGAATCCTCATAAGGTTAAAAGCTGATTTGTCAACAGAAATTATGCAGGCCATAGGGACTGGTGGCAGGATATACTTAAAGTAATGAAAGGAAAAACCTATAACCATAATCACTCTACCCAGCAAGGATCTCATTAAAATTTGATGGAGAAATCAAAAGCTTTACAGACAAGAAAAGTTAAGAGAATTCAGCACCACCAAACCACCTTGACAACAAGTGCTAAAGGAATTTATCTAGACTGGAGAAACAAGAGAAAGAAAGACTTACAAAAGCAAACCCACAACAATAAAGTAAATGTTAATAGGATCATACTTATCAATAATTACATTTAATGTAAATGTGCTAAGTACTCCAACCAAAAGACACAGATTGGTTGAATGGATACAAAAGAAGACACATATGTATGTTGTCTACAACAGATCCACTTCAAACCTAGGGGCACATACAGACAAAGTGAGGGAGGGGTTGGAAAAAGTTATTCCATGAAAATGAAAATGAAAACAAAGCTGGAGTAACAATACTCATATCAGATAAAATAGACTTTAAAATAAAGATTGTTAAAAGAGACAAAGATACTACATAATGATCTTGGGATCAATCTAAGAAGATAATATAATAATTATAAAAATATTAATATATACATCTAACATAGGAGTACTTCAATATATAAGGCAAATGCTAACATTTATTTGAGGGGAAATCAATAATAACACAATAATAGTGGGGGACTTTAACACTTCATTCTTACCAATGGACAGATCATCCAGACAGAAAATTAATAAGGAAATAGAAGCCTTAAAATGACAGATTAGAACAGATGAACTTAATTGATATCAGAGGACATTCCATACAAAAGCAGCAGGATACA
>NW_011490654.1:9843-10570 GCF_000754665.1 Bison bison bison | reverse complement strand
TCCCTGCAGGGGGGTGGGAGGGGGCATAGTGTTGGCCTGAGCCGGCTCCAGGGTGCAGGCGGCTCCTAGCTCAAGTTGTAGGTTCTGCCGCATCCTTAGCTCACCCCTCCCTCCCCAAACCCGAATGTCAGTCCCCATCCCACCCAGTGACTGAGTGGACGCGTATCCTGCGGCCCCTTCCCAGGACCCCTCACCGCAGGGACTTCCTCTTCCACCCTTCCTTGGGGCCCCCACGCCACATCCTGGATCTCATATCACCAGAAACTGCTCACCTCTGAAATCTCAGTTTCTAACCATCCCCCTTGGTTTTATTTATTTTTTTTTAGCTGTGGGATCTTAGTTCCCTGATCAGAGGTTGAATCCATGCCCCCCTGCAGGGGAAGCTTAGAGACTTAACCACTGGACTGACAGGGAATTTCCCCTAACCTTGGTTTGAAAAAATATATAACAACTTTGTTGGAATGTGATTCATATGCCATACAGTTCACCCTTTTGTGGAGTGAAGTTCAGTGGTTTTTTAGCATTTTCACTATGTACAGCCATCACTAGACAGCTTATTAAAAAGCAGAGACATCACTTTGCCAACAAAGGTCCGTCTAGTCAAAGCTGTGGTTTTTCCAGTAGTCGTGTATATATGTGAGAGCTGAGCTCTCATCATAAAGAAAGCTGAGTGCCGAAGAACTTATGCTTTCGAACTGTGGTGTTGGAGAAGACTCTTGAGATTCCC
>NW_011490654.1:4514-5907 GCF_000754665.1 Bison bison bison | reverse complement strand
GACCATGGTTCTGGGAAGGCCAGACTCCTGGGGACAAAACCTTGCTCTGCCCTTTGTCATCGCAGACAGGAGGAGCCGAGCTGGTCCGGGTCTCAGGTGAGGACACCGAGGCCCGGGGAGGCATCGTTGAGCGAGGGAGCGCGGAGTCGGGGGGCTTGGAGCTCAGCGGCCCCACCCCAGGGCTTCGCCTCTCCAGCTGGCCACCAGGCACACGGGGACAGCGTAGACACGAGCACTGCGCCCGGGCAGGCGGGTCCAGGAGCGTCTGTCTAGCACCACTGCACACACCAGGCAAGGCCAGGGGACAAGGGTCCCGTCCACACTTGGCCAGAGTCCGTGTTGGAAAGCGTCCTCGAGCCCGGGGCCCCGTCCCTGTCACAGCCCTGCCACTCACCGGCCCTTGGCCCCAAGCAGCCACCCACCCACCAAAACGCCGTTTCCTCTCCTGCAACATGGGCCGCCGCGCTGACCTCACCCGGTGGTCACAGATGACCGCCGAGGCCGACCCCGGGTGCCACCCACATCGCGCTCGGTAAACACATCAGGGCCTCCCGTCCGCTCCCCCCCGACATCCCGCCTCACCTGCACCATGGCCCCGTCCTCTCGGGCCGTGGGGCCCCCGCCCTGTCTCTGCACACCCCGGAAATGCCTGTGTGATGATGCCGCTGGCAAACAGGCACGTCTGTGCCCCGGGAGTCTGGACCTGCCACTCGCCTGCCTCAGCTGTCTCCCTGTTGCTGGCTCTCTCTCAAGCTATTAGTATGCAACTCGTTTTCCATAGTATTATTAATCCTACTGGCTGCTTCCAATAATAAAATATTATTGTGGCTCATCTAGAAAGTAGCAAAGAATAGACACACAGTTTTTAGTGTCACTCCCTCACAGTAAGTTGGATGGTGGGGCCCTGCAAACGATGGATCCAAGTTCTTAAGCCCCAGACTGGGAGGGATACATTATAAGTTTGAGATGGACATGTACACACTGCTATATTTAAAACAGATAACCAACAAGGGCCTACTGTACAGCACAGGGAATGCTGCTCCGCGGTCTGTAATAACCTAAACAGGAAAAGAGCTTGAAAAAGAACAGATACATGTGTATGTATAATGGAATCCCTCTGCTGTACCCCTAAAACCAACACAACATGGTTATTCAACTCTCGTTGCTCAGTCGTGTCCGACTCTGCGACCCCATGAACCGCAGCACGCCAGGCCTCCCTGTCCATCACCAACTCCTGGAGTTCACTCAGACTCACGTCCATCAAGTCACTGATGCCATCCAGCCATCTCATCCTCTGTCGTCCCCTTCTCCTCCTGCCCCCAACCCCTCCCAGCGTCAGTCTTTTCCAATGAGTCAACTCTTTGCATGAGGTGGCCAAAGTACTGGAGTTTCA
>NW_011490654.1:2933-4414 GCF_000754665.1 Bison bison bison | reverse complement strand
TGGGGTTTGCTAGGCAAGAGTACTGGAGTGGGGTGCTACTGCCTTCTCCGTTACCTGGGAGGGTCCTAAACCCAGGGATGGGAGTCCTTGTAAGACACACACACAGAGGAGGAGACAATGTCCATGTGACGATGGAGACGGAGACTGGAGTGCATGATGGGCCAAAAGCCCAGGAACACCTGGAGCCCCCAGGAGGCGGAGGAGGCAGGAGGTCTCCTCCCCAGGAGCTTTGGGAGGGACCCGGCCCCGCAGAACCGTTTATTTGGAGTTTTGGCCTCTGAGACGGTAAGAAAATCAATTTCTATCGTTTCGTGCTCACTGCTTTCAGTTCCAGTTCAGTCGCTCAGTCGTGTGCTTCTTAGTCGTGTCCAACTCTTTGCGACCCCGTGGACTGTAGCGCCCAGGCTCCTCTGTCCATGGATACTGGAGTGGGGTGCCATGCCCGCCTCCAGAGCACCTTCCTGACCCAGGGCTGGAAGCTGCGTCTCTTGCATCGGCCGGGGGCCTCTTTACCGGGAAGCCCTTCCATCGTTTGCAGTCACTCCATCTGTGGTGCTTTGTCAAGGCAGGTCCAGGAGACAAACAGTGAGCCCAACCCCAGCCGTCAGGGTGGGTCTTGTCGACAGGTGGGGTGCCATCCTCCGGTCGTGAGCCTTGGGGCCTGTGTATGTGTTCGTTACACAGTTTAGACTTTACTGAGAGACCTTGTGGTGTCTTCATTTTTTTAAAAAAAAAAACACAATTTCATGAACATTTTCTCATTTTATAAAGTATTTTCATGAACGCATCTTTTGACGACAAAAATGTACATTAGAAGTTACACCTGTATCTCATGAAACTTAGAGCATACGGGAATATACACAGAAGGGATAAACGTTAGGCTGGACCATGGTGACCACAGACAACCGTCTCATTGCTCTTCTCCGAGGCGTGCACCTTGGTCACAGTCTTGCCGGGATGTGTAAAATGGTGTGGCCATTCTGGAAAATTATCTGGTAGCTTCTTAAAAATGAAAAAAATCCACTAAAGTAAACATCTATGTGTGACCGAGCTTTCACATTCCTGGGCGTTCATTCCAGAGACAGGAAGACTCACGGTCACGTGAGACCTGCAAGCCATCCTTCAGAGAGGTTTTCCGGGTAGTGGCCCAGAGTGGGGACAGCCCAGTGTCCTGCGTGGGTGGTGAAGCCAACCATGCACGTCTGTCCCTCTCATCCGCACTGTGGACGCCTCTCCCAACGCCAGGGAAAGAGCTACTGGTACACAGCAACCTGGGCGGCCCCCAGGGCATCACGTGGAGGGGACAAGGTCTCTGTCACAGCTTCACACGCCGTGTGATTCCTTGACGTCACCTTCCTGGAAGGACAGAATCACAGGGATGGAGAACAGGGGCATGTGTGCCGGGGGTTAGAGGTGGGAGGTGCGTGAGCTGTAGGGAAGTGGTCGTGGGGGGTGGGACCACTTCCCTACAGCTCACGCAC
>NW_011490654.1:0-1083 GCF_000754665.1 Bison bison bison | reverse complement strand
TGTCACGCGGAGCCGGGCACCCGACGGCCCCCCTAGGCGGAAGCCTGCCCAGCCCCCAGTGGGATCTCCAGCCCCTTCTCCGTGTCCCCTCCCTGCTTTGTCTCCTCACCTGAGGACAGAGATGGGGCCGTCTGCCCCTGCCCCCTTCAGAAGGTCACACCGTTCTTCCGGGCTACCCCAGTGCACCCACCCCGGACCCCACCGGCTGGAGCAGGGCGTGACTCTGTGCAGGGGACACTGGGCTGGGTGTTCCTGGACCGCAGGAGCCCCCATGCGAGTGGGGGAGGCCAGGCTTTGAGCCAGTGGGTGTCGGAACTTGGGGGCACCCACGACAGGTGATCAACAAAACCCTAGATCTGAGTGAGGTCACAACCTGAGGGCGGACCTGAGTTTGGGGGCACCGCTCAACACCCCACTACTGTCCTCAGGGCTCCCGGCCTCCTAGAGATCAGAGCTAGATGCTCAGCCTGCTCAGTAGGCAGATATCACTGCCATTAATTTTTCACCCCATATTGCGGTGACATTTTCTTCCCCTAGCTGTGGGCCCAGGGTCCTCAGGCAACAGTTAAATGAATACACCGGTAATGAGACAAGGAAAGCATTGAGGGTGATCCAGGTGAGGGGGAGACGTGAGTCACATCCCAGCCCCTGCTGGACACGGGCCAGGCTCCAGCCCACCTCCCGTAAGGGTGAGTCCACTCCATGCCCTGACCAGCCCAGGGTTACCGGGACAAACCACGCCAGGTGCAGGCTGGGTACCCAGGAGCTGCAGGTGGCTTTGCTCGTGCGTGCTGCCTCCTCGCCCAGGGGCTCCTATTCACCCTTCAGGACCCACCGTGAATAGCCCTTCTGTAAAGCCCTTTCTGGATGCAAGGCCTCCCTGCTGGGACTCCACCTTGCCCTCGTCACCTCACTGTGCAGCGCTCTCCACGGGAGATGGTCGCCACCTGGGCGTCTGGGTTCCGTCTTTCTCAACCCTGGGCTTCAGCTTCCCGGAGGGGCTGCGGCCACGTGGTCTCTGCAGGTGCTTCATCCTGAAGGAGCCTCGGCTCCCACCGTCCACCCAGCGTGCGTGTGGTGGTT
>NW_011490653.1:42318-43005 GCF_000754665.1 Bison bison bison | reverse complement strand
GAATAAAATAAATCTTGAGACTCAAGACACAATTTAGGAAAGATCTTTGATTGCCCCAGCTAAGTGAACAGAATATGCTTCTGGGCTGTGGTACAAGAAGGGAGAATTGCAATAATTTTAAAGGAACTTCCTGAAGGAAAATCTAGAGTTAAGAGTCCAGGTATATTAAGGCTGCTACAGTGTGTGGACAGAGCACCAAAGAGGAGAAAGCTTCACAGAGCTCTATAGAGGATCCCCTCCAGTGTTCAATGATGTAGATATTGTGCATATCAGTGATGTGAAGTTTGTATTGGGAGATTACCTGAGGCTTGGAAAATGAACAGAATTTGAAAATTAAAGTGTTAAAAAGAAGGAATGCACAAAAGGACTAGAATACTTGTCCTGCTTGTTTCTTCTTGACATATTGGAAAGCCTAAGAGGAATTACATAAGACACACAGAAAGGTCTGTTTTGAGTAACTGAGAACAATTAGCCTAGAAGGAACACTTCACTGATCCTCTCTTCCAAATCTTACACATTGTTGTTATTCAATTGCTGAGTTGTATCAGACTCTGAAACCCCATGGACTGCATGACATCAGTCTATCACCCTCCCTATCTCTCACCATCTCCTGGAGTTTGCCCAAACTCATGTCCATTGAGTCAATGATGCCATCCAACCACCTCATCCTCTGTCCTCTCCTTCTCC
>NW_011490653.1:28268-40100 GCF_000754665.1 Bison bison bison | reverse complement strand
AAGTAGGAAGTCAAGAAACACCTGGAGTAACAGGCACATTTGGCCTTGGAGTACAGGAATGAAGCAGGGCAGAGGCTAACAGAGTTCTGTCAAGAGAACACAGTGATCAAAGCAAACATACTCTTCCAGCAACACCAGAGAAGATTCTACACTTGGACATCACCAGATGGTCAACACCGAAATCAGATTGATTATATTCTTTGCAACCAAAGATGGAGAAGCTCTATAGAGTCAGCAAAAAGAAGACTGGGAGCTGACTGTGACTCAGATCATGAATTCCTTATTGCCAAATTCAGAATGAAGTTAAAGAAAGTAGGGAAAACCACCAGATGGTTCAGATATGACCTAAATCAAATCCCTTATGACTATTCAGTGGAAGTGACAAATAGATTCAAGGGATTAAATCTAATAGAGTGCCTGAAGAACTATGGATGGAGGTTTGTGATAGTGTGTAGGAGGCAGTAATCAAGACCATTCCCCAAGAAAACAAAATGCAAAAAGGCAAAATGGTTGTCTGAGGAGGCCTTACACATAGCTGATAAAAGAACAGAAGCTAAAGGCAAAGGAGAAAAGGAAAGGTATACCCATCTGAATGCAGAGTTCCAAAGAATAGCAAGGAGAGATAAGAAAGCCTTCCTCAGTGATCAATGCAAATAAATAGAGGAAAACAATAGAATAGGAAAGACTAGATATCTGTTCAAGAAAATTAGAGATACCAAGGAAATATTTCATGCAAAGATGGGCTCAATAAAGGACAGAAATGGTATGGACCTAACAGAAGCAGAAGATATGAAAAAGAGGTGGCAAGAGTACACTGAAGAACTACACAAAAATATTGTCATGATGCAGATGAATATGATGGTGTGATCACTGACCTAGAGCCAGACATCCTGGAATGAGAAGTCAAGTGGATCTTAGGAAACATCACTACGAACGAAACTGATGGAGGTAATGGAATTCCAGTTGAGATATTTCAAATCCTAAAAGATGATGCTGTGAAATTGCTGCATTCAATATACCAGCACATTTGGAAAACTGAGCGGTGGCCACAGGCCTGGAAAATCTCAGTTTTTATCTCAATCCCAAAGAAAGGCAAAGCCAAAGAATGTTTAAATTACTGCACAGTTGTACTCATCTCACATTAAAGTAATGCTCAAAATTCTCCAAGCCAGGCTTCAAAAGTACCTGAACTGTGAAATTCCAGAAGTTCAACCTGGATTTAGAAAAGGCAGAGGAACCAGAAATCAAATTGCCAACATCCATTGGATCATCAAAAAAGCAAGTTCCAGGAAAACATCAACTTCTGCTTTATTGACTACTCCAAAGTCCTTGACTGTGTGAATGACAAAAAACTGTAGAAGATTCTTCAAGAAATCAACCTAGATGTCCATCAGCAGATGAATGGATAAAAAAGCTGTGGTACATATACACAATGGAGTATTACTCAGCCATTAAAAAGAATACATTTGATTCAGTTCTAATGAGGTGGATGAAACTGGAGCCTATTATACAGAGTGAAGTAAGCCAGAAAGAAAAACACCAATACAATATACTAATGCATATATATGGAATTTAGAAAGATGGTAACAATAACCCAGTATACGAGACAGCAAAAGAGACACTGATGTATAGAACAGTTTTGTGGACTCTGTGGGAGAGGGAGAGGATGGGATTATTTGGGAGAATGGCATGGAAACATGAATAATATCATATATGAAATGAGTCACCAGTCCAGGTTCGATGAACAATACTGGATGCTTGGGGCTGGTGCACTGGGACGACTCAGAGGGATGATACGGGGAGGGAGGAGGAAGGAGGGTTCAGGATGGGGAACATGTGTATAGCTGTGGTGGATTCATGTTGATATATGACAAAACCAATACAATATTGTAAAGTTAAAAAATAAAATAATAATAATAATAAAAAAGAAATCAGGATACCAGATCACCTGAACTGCCTCCTAAGAAAGGTCAAGAAGGTCTGTATGCAGGTCAAGAAGCAACAGTTAGAACTGGACATGAAACAACAGACTGGCTCCAAATCAGGAAAGGAGTATGTCAAGGCTGCATATTGTCACCCTGTTTATTGCAGACTACATCATGCTAAATGGTGGGCTGGAGGAAACATGCTGGAATCAAGATTGCTGGGAGAAATATCAATAACCTCAGGTATACAGATGACATCATGCTTATAGCAGAAAATGAAGAAGAACTAAACAGCCTCTTGATGAAAGTGAAAGAGGAGAGTGAAAACACTGGCTTAAAACTCAACATTTAGAAAACTAAGATCATAGCTTTTGGTCCCATCACTTCATGGCCAATAGATGGGGAAACAATGGAAATGGTGAGAGACTTTATTTTCTTGGGTCCACAATCACTGCAAATGGTAACTGCAGCCAAAAAATTAAAAGATGCTTGCTTCTTAGAAGGAAAGCTATGATCAACCTAGATAGCATATTAAAAAGCTGAGACATTACTTTGTCAACAAAGGTCCATCTAGTCAAAGCTCTGGTTTTTCCAGTTGGACCATAAAGAAAGCTGAGTGCTAAAGAATTGATGGCTTTTGTACTGTGGTGTTGGAGAAGACTCTTAAGAGTCCCTTGGACTCTCCAGTCTATCCTAAAGGAAATCAGTCCTGAATATTCATTGGAAGGATTGATGCTGAAGCTGAAACTCCAATACTTTGACCACCTGACGCAAAGAACTGAGTTACTAGAAAATACCCTGGTGCTGAGGAAGATTGACCTCGGGGACAGAAGGGGACAAAAGAGGATGAGATGGTTGGATGGCATCACTGATGTGGTGGTCATGAGTTTGAGTAAGCCCCGGGAATTGGTAATGCACAAAGAAGCCTGGCATGCTGCAGTCCATGGGGTTGCAAAGAATCAGACACAACTGAGTGACTGAACTGAACAGAGCACTGGAACATAAAATAAAAATACTAGCTGTTTGGTCTAATTTATTACACCATAAGTGGAGATTTAGATTGTTTCAATGATTAATTATCTCATTCATAAATTGACAAGCTGGATGTTAACCAATCAACGGATACTAGCTATTGGTACTACTGCAACTAAAGAATGTAAATTCAATTAAAACTATGCTTTACAAATTCCAAATTTCTGCTTTCTTCCTTTAATAAATATTAGGAATTAAAACCATGAAGAACATCAGTTCCATTCAGTCACTCAATAGTGTGCATATCTTTGGGACCCCATGGACTGCAGCACGCCAGGCCTTCCTGTCCATCACCTACTCCTGGAGCTTGCTGAAACTCATGTCCGTTGAGTCGATGATGCCATTCAACCATCTCATCCTCTGTCCTCTCCTTCTCAAACAACATGCAATATATTCAGGTGTAAAATATAAAACCAACTATTTATGTTGTACATTTTACCTACATAATTAAAAATTGTGTTAAAAAGGTGTCTTAAAACTATTGCACTGGATTATATAATTAGCACTGAACCTACTTCTCTACAGAAATAGCTACAAAGTACAATCATAATTAAAAATTTATGCGTCCCCCAAGTACTGTACTACCTCCAGATGGTTTTCTTAACAATCTAGCTGTTTATTACTAATCTTAAAAGTTAAATCTTTATAAAGCTTACTTCATAGGTAAACTAGTAACAGTCAAAACTGAATAATATTGAGAATAATTTGCTAACACAAATCCTATCCTAGTGTACCAATAGGAATATGTTAAAGTTTTCCTTGTACTTTTCAATTGCTACTCATAGCAAAAACTGTGTCATTTCTTTTTCAATAACAAGTACAAGTCAATATCTAATGGTAAAGTATGTTATTCAGATGTCCACTTCAGGAGAATTGTAATAATATGTTTATTCTGCCTATACCCTGGCAATAAACTGAAGTGTTAGGTAGGAAGTTACACATTAGCAATGAGGAGTGGCCTAGCAGAAAAAGATTCAAGCTGATCTTGGAACCCCAGAACTCACAGATATGCTACAAAATAACCAGAGTTTTCTAACTCTGCCTGTGCCCTAGGCACCCAGTAGATACAAACTAACCTTCAATTCCTGCGAATGCACCAGTGGTGCAGAGCTGTGTCCTTGAGTAAATTTAGGTACCTGGAAGCTTGTTGCTGCCTCTGCTGCTGCTAAGTCGCTTTAGCCGTGTCCAACTCTGTGTGACCCCATAGACGGCAGCCCACTAGGCTCCTCTGTCCCTGGGACTCTCCAGGCAAGAATACTGGAGTGGGCCGCCAGGAAGCTTGTTATGGGTTCATAAATAATCTAGACACACATACATCTGATTATAACAGACTGGATTATGGGAAAGACATAGGCAATAAAGCCTATTGTTTTGTAACTTGCAACTGTCAATCAAAACTCTCAGTTCACACCTGCCTAGATGAATATGCAAAAGCCTTGTCTTAAGAAACCATGTACCTCATCATTCCAGCTCCAGTGCCTCTCTTGGCTTGGCCCACTTCTCCCTTGAGGTGTTCTTTCAGTTCTTTCTTCAGTGAACTTGCCTTTGCCAGGGGTAAGACCTCAGATTCTTTGTGTCCTTATTTAGGACTGAGGCCTATGAGAAAGGGTGTTCTTTGACTGTCTCCATCCCAGGTAACAGAAGGATAAATAAGTCCAAAGGAGCTGAGGATTGGGAGAAGAACGTCCTAATGCTGACTTACCACCTAGACGTAGTGTGACTTTCACTAAATGTCTTCATTTTCATGGCTCTTAGTTTCCTCATCTAAAATAATGAGTTTAAACCAGACAATGTATAGAGTCTGTTTCAACTGTAAATGTGAATATATTTATATTCACTTATTTTTAGCCTCTAAGAGTAGTAGAAACTTGAAATTTACGTATTTTGATTAGAAAATAAAGGCCATTTAAATAATATCAGTATATTTATTAGATAGCTAATACACTGGAAATATTCCACCTATTAGAATATCAGAAAAGCTAAAAATCTTGGTGGTCTCTGTGCTGTATCTTTTTAGACTTCTCCTCATGAAGGACTAAAGGAAGGATACAAACAAATTGGGAATACAATTGAGACCGAGAACTTGGAGTTTCCAGATTTATTCCATATTTTAGTATAATTATTAAATTTTGTTCTATGAACTGGATAATTTGATAATAATAATAATATTTAACCAGATTGTTCATTACTTGCTACATTGAGTTGAAAGGGTGCCTGAGACTCTCTGTGAGAAGATCAGAGAAGAAACAGGGTTAACTGAAGACAAGTATTTGAAGGAGATGGGTATTGAACTCATACTTAATGGAATAGAAAGATAAAACAAAGGTGGACTGGGCAACATGGATGAACTGCTGCTGGACAGAAATTATGAGAGGTAATTATGAGAGAAGCAAGGTGAGGAGTAAGGTTAAGAAGAGATGAGAGAAGGGAGGGAGAACAAACGTAGCTTCAGCACTTTGAAGTAATATTGAGAGAGTGGTATTTGATTTGAGGGAATGGGGGACTCAGTGAAATAGAGAGGTAGCAGCTTCAAGAGATTGGTATAGAAAATTATTTTGCAATAATGTGTTATACATATGAATAAAAAGGAAACCAGGTTCTAGAAAGCTAACAAAGAGTAAATTGCAGTGTTTTATATCTTAAGTACCTAGGGATTTCTACCCAAAAAAAGACTTTGTAGGCTAGAAAGGAAAGTACAGAAATTAAAACTATCCCATGGATCAAGGTTATTAGATTTTACAAAAATACAAAATGGACTCAAAAAACACTCTTTGGAATTAGGACAAACATCAGAGTATCCCTTAGTTTATGAGAAAACTGAAACATAGCGAAGCTATTGGACTTAGTTATTGAGCTAGTTACTTGCAGAGCTAGAAATAGTAACAAGTCTTCTGACATTAGTTTTAATTTTTACTAAATAATGATTCCTTTTCTTGGAAACTGATAATTGCTAAAGTATTTGAATGTATAAAAAGCAGGGAAATATCATCACAATTTTTCCTACATTATTCAAAAAATAGTGTGAAAACATTTGGGTGCACAAATTTCCTTTTTGCCAAATAAACTTAGAGATGACAGAAAGAAGCCCAAGTATTACTTATTCATTTGTTCAATATGTTTACATTTATTCATTCAGTATATGATTATTTCATGTATTGTTCTAGGGGCTGATATAATAACTATAAGAAAGACTTTGTCCATTAAGGCATTCATTGTCAGTGGTGTAGATAAAAGTGAAGGCAAATAATGTTAACACAGGGTCATAAATTCCATGGTATTGTGCTTGGGAAGTTATATGAACCCACAGAAAGGACAAAACTAACAGAGTTTTATTTAATCAGAGAAGACTTTCTGGAGGAAAAATATTTGCAAATGAAGAGCAGGAATTAGTTAGCCCAGAAAAAGAGAAAGGAGTATTCTCAGGATAAGGATAGGATTGGGATAAGTAGACTTTACTGAGGTAAACTGCAAGAAATTCTGTGGGACTGGATACTGGAGGTGTGGGGTTCGGAGTGGAGACCAGGGAAAAAGGCTAAGATCAGATCATGAAGTGCTTCATATGCTATTGAGTTTAAAATTCAAACTGCTCATACACATGGAGCTAATAAATGAAGCCAGTATGAGAATAATGGTCAGTTTTGTGCTTTAGGGTGCTCACTCTGGAAGCAATGTAGAAAGCAATTCAGCATCTGAAAGATGAGATGTGAAGCAGTTTCAGAACTCTAAAAGGGAAATAAATGAGAACTTTAACTAGGGAAGTGTAGAGACTAAGGGTGAGTCAGGAAGAATTCGAGACATTTTTAGGAAGTTGCAAGGCTCCCTATCATAAGAATATTAGTAGAGAGAGGGAGGTAAAGTTCTATGTCTCCAGGACTTCGAACTTGGATGATTTGGAAAGTGCTGATGCTACTAAGAGACAGTGTCTATTCAGGAGAGATTAAAAGAATAGCAATTTAATGAAAAGACAAGGAAAGGAATAATGACAAGAGAATACTTAAAATGTATTATGTATTTTACTAGACATTTTGAAAAGGTTATTGTAATACTGATGATTATCCTTTTTAAGCAATTTCCCTATATTTTAGAAGGAGTTCTAAGATTTGAACTCATATACTTACAATACAAAATTTATTCTCCTTCCATTGTATGCTTGCTGAATAAATCTCAGGCTGCATCTGAGTCTTACCCATCCCCATAGCAATCATTATGCTTTTAAAAAACATTTCAAAATCACCTAACATTTAATGTCCACACTTATAAAAATGACCCAATGTATCCAACGAGATGATTATGTGAAAATGTTTTTATAAATTGTAATTCGATAAATGTTCACTACTGTTGTATCAACATAACTATTATAAATTGTTATAAAAATCTAAATTTATCTTTTTAGTCATATCAATTCAGATTTAATATACAATACAGTTGGACTAGGAAATGCCAACCCATTCCAGTATTCTTGCCTGGAAAATTCTATTCTGGTGGGCTATAGTCCGTTGGGTCACAAAGAGTATGAGATGACTGAGCACACACACACACACATACAGTACCGTAAATTTCAGTAAATACAGTAAATTTCAATTACAATACAGTAAATTTCATCCTTTTTATATATAGATTTTGATGAAATTGATATATGTATACCATCATATACCCACTACTATAATTGAAATACAGAATATTTCCATCACACAGAAAGTCCCTTATGGTATACTGCAGTTAAACTCCTGACCATACTTTTCTTTCTGGCAATAACTTATGACATCTTTTTCTACATTGTTTTCTTTTCTAGAATGTCATATAAATAAATTCATTTATATGTGTCTTTTTGTCTCTAATATTTTTCATTTAATGTAATGTTTATGAGAATTATCAAAATTCTTGCATATATAGATACATCTTTCTTTTTAATATTCCATTGTATAGTTTGGTCACTAAGTCATGTCTGACTTTTTGTGACCCCTAAACAGTAGCAAAGAGGTCTGGCACGCTGCAGTCGATGAAGTGGCAAAGAATCAGACGTGATTGAGCAACTGAACAATAACAAAACTGTAGCACCCCAGGCTTCCAGGTCCTTCACTGTCTCCTGGAGTTTTCTCAGACTTATGTTCACTGAGTCAGTGATACTATCTAACCATCTCATCCTCTGTTGCTCCCTTCTGCTTTGGTCTTCAATCTTTCCCAGCATTGGGTCTTTTCCAATGAGTCAACTCTTCCCATAATATGGCTAAAATATTAGAGCTTCAGTGTCAGCATCAGTCCTTCCAATGAGTATTCAGGGTTGATTTCCTTTAGGATTGGCTGGTTTGACCTCTTTGCAGCTTAAGGGACTCTCAAGAGTCTTCTCCAGCACCACAGTTTGGAAGCATCAATTCTTCAGTGCTCAGCCTTCCTTATTGTCCAACTCTGCCATCTGTACATGACTATGGGAAAACCATAGCTTTGACTTTGACTACAAGGATCTTTGTTGACAAAGTGATGTCTCTGCTTTTTAATACACTACCTAGGTTTGCCATAGCTCTTCTTCCAAGGGGCAAGCATCTTTTAATTTCATGGCTGAAGTCACCATCCACAGTGACTTGGAAGCCCAAGAAAATAACATCTGCCACTGCTCCCACTTTCTCCCCATCTATTTGCCATAAAGTGATAGGATCAGATGCCATGATCTTAGTTTTTTTTTTTTTTTTTCTGAATGTTGAATTTTAAGCCAACTTGTTTACTCTCCTCTTTTACCCTCAACAAGAGGCTCTTTAGTCCTTCTTTGTTTTCTGCCATTACAATGATATATCTGTATCTGAGGCTGCTTATATTTCTCCTGTCAATCTTGATTCCAGTTTGTGATTAATGCAGCCTGGCATTTTGCATAATATACTCTGCATAGAAGTTAAATAAGCAGAATGGCAATATCCAGGAGCCTTTCATACTCATTTCCTATCTTTGAACCAGTCACTTTCTCCATGTAAAATTCTAACTGTTGTTTCTTGACTTGCAAACAGGTTTCTCAGGAGACAGGTAAGGTGATCAAGTATTCCCATCTCTTTAAGAATATTCCCTAGTTTATTGTGATCTACATGGTCAAAGGCTTCAATGTCATCAATGAAGAAGAAATAGATATTTTTCTGAATCACCTTGCTTTCTCTTTGGTGCAGTGGATGTTGGCAATTTGTTGCCTGGTTCCTCTGCCTTTTCTAAATCTAGCTTGTACATCTGGACATTCTCAGTTCATGTACTGATGAAGCCTAGCTTGAAGGATTTTGATCATAACTTTATTAGTATGTGAAGTGAACTCAATTGTGTGGTAGTTCAAACATTCTTTGGCATTGCCCTTCTTTGGGATTGGAGCAAAAACTGACCTTTTCCAGTCATGTTGCCAATGTTTCCAAATTTGCTGACATCTTGAGTGCAGCACACTAATGGCATCATCTTTTAGGATTTTCATAATTCAGTTGAGCTTCCCCGGTGGCTCAGCTGGTAAAGAATCTGCCTGCAATGCAGGAGACCCTGGTTCAATTCCTGGGTTGGGAAGATCCACTGGAGAAGGGATAGGCTGCTCACTCCAATATTCTTGGGTTTCTCATGTGTTTCAGCTGGTAAAGAATCCACCTGCAATGCAGGAAACCTGGGTTCGGTCCCTAGGTTGGGAAGATCCCCTGGAGAATGGAAAGGCTACTCACTTCAGTATTCTTGCCTGGAGAAGTCCATGGGGTTGCAAACAGTCAGATACAACTGAACAACTTAAACTTTCACTTTCCACTAGCTCTTTTTGTAACAATGCTTCCTAAGGCCCTCTTGATTTCACACTCCAGGATGTCTAGCTCTAGATGTGTGACCACACCATGGTGGTTTTCTGGGTCATGGAGACCTCTCTTGTATAGTTCTGAATAGTTCTTCTGTGTATTCTTGCCACCTCTTCTTAATCTCTTCTGCTTGTGTTAGATCCTTACTGTTTCTGTCCTTTATCTTGCGCATCCTTGCATGAAATGTTCCCTTGATCTCTTCAATTTTCTTGACAATATCTCTAGTCTTTGGCATTCTATTGTTTTCCTCTATTTATTTGTATTGTTCATGTAAGGTCTTATGTCTCCTTGCTATTCTCTAGAAGTCTGAATTCATTTGGATAGATCTTTCCCTTTCTCCCTTGCCTTTCATTTCTCCATTGCATGGATGCACCATAATTTGTTTATGAATTCACCAGCTTAGAGAAGTTTAGATTGTTTCCATATTTTGGCTATTACAAGTAAAGTTTCTTTGAATATTCAAGGACAGTTGACCCTTAAATAATACTGGGGTTAGAGGTACTGATCTCCTCTTTGTCCATTTATAAATCCATTTATAGTCAGCCCTCTTATCCAAGTTTCTGTTTTCTTGGGTTCAAACAACCTTGAATATGTAGTATTATACATTTATTATAAAAAAAAATCCACTGATAAGTGGACACACATGGTTCAAGTCCTTGTTCTTTCAGGATCAACTGTATAGGTATTGCATAGATTTACATTTTTTTCTAATACCTAGAAGTAGAATTTCTAAGCAATGTGGTGTATGCTTAACTTCATAAAAACCTGACAAGGTTCTCTACAGTGAATTCCCATTAGCAGTGTATGAGAATGCTAGTTACCGCACCTCTTCACCACAAATTGATACCGTCAGTCTTTTTAATTCATTCAATTTTATAGGATTGCAGAGGTAACTCAATGTGGCTTTATGCATTTCTCTAACGATTTCATGTGCTAATTTTCCATCCTTTGTGTGTGTTTCTATTTGAAGGATCAGTTTTAAAAATTTCCCATTTTTGTAAATTGCTGTCTCATGTTTGAGTTTCAAGGGTTTTATACAAAATAATTCTGGAAACAAGACCTTTATGAGATAATGCCTTGCAAATAATTTCAGAAAATCTCCAGAATGTCATCTCATTTTCTTAAGGCTATCATTGTAGCAACAAAGGTTTTCCATTTTGCTTGTCCAATTTAATCAATTTCTAGTTTTTTATTCTAGTTTATTTTAGTAATTTTATAGCTTTATTTTACATTAGAGATGTAATCCAATTCAAGTTTATTTCATATATTTAATTTGGTTGACAGTGCGGGTAAAACTACTAATACTTTTTTGACACAAAGATACCAAGTTGGTCTGGTGTTATTTATTGAAAAAAATTTTTCTTAATAAATTATCATATAATCATTATTGAAAGTCAGCTAACCATGTATGTTATGAGTTTATTTCTGTTTTCTCTTTTCTTTTCAATTAATTCATATGTCTATCCTTATGCTAATATTACACTATCTTGATAACTGTAGCTTTAAATAAGTGTTGAGACCAGTTAATATGACCTATGGGTATCTTACAGAAAATCCTTTTACCCAACCTGAAAATCTCTGGTTTTTAACTGCATAAAAGTACAAAGAAGAAAATAAAAATCATACATATTTCTTCCAACAATGATTAATATTAAGAACTGAATATAGTTTCTTGATATTTTTATTTTATAATGTTCACAAAATTATTATCTTAGTATATATAAAATACAATATCTTTAAATGATTATATAAGATAATGTCATGGACAATTTATCTTGTTTGGAATTCTTATCTGTGTTTGAAATTATTATTTATTGGATAGTTATTTGTCTAGAAATATCATATTTTATGATTCCAGTATTGGACATTCAGATCAGATCAGAGCCACATCAGTCGCTCAGTCATATCCGACTCTTTGCGACCCCATGAATCACAGTACGCAGGCCTCCCTGTCCATCACCAACTCCCGGAGTTCACTCAGACTCACGTCCATTGAGTCAGGGATGCCATCCAGCCATCTCATCCTCTGTCGTCCCCCTCTACTCTTGCCCCCAATCCCTCCCAGCATCAGAGTCTTT
>NW_011490653.1:15606-27989 GCF_000754665.1 Bison bison bison | reverse complement strand
CAAAGTAATGTCTCTGCTTTTCAATATGCTATCTAGGTTGGTCATAACTTTCCTTCCAAGGAGTAAGCGTCTTTTAATTTCATGGCTGCAGTCACCATCTGTAGTGATTTTGGAGCCCAGAAAAATAAAGTCTGTCACTGTTTTCACTGTTTCCCCATCTATTTCCCATGAAGTGATGGGATTGGATGTCATGATCTTCGTTTTCTGAAAGTTGAGCTTTAAGCCAACTTTTTCACTCTCCACTTTCACTTTCATCAAGAGGCTTTTTAGTTCCTCTTCACTTTCTGCCATAAGGGTGGTGTCATCTGCATATCTGAGGTTATTGATATTTCTCCCGGCAATCTTGATTCCAGCTTGTGTTTCTTCCAGTCCAGCGTTTCTCATGATGTACTCTGCATAGAAGTTAAATAAGCAGGGTGACAATATACAGCCTTGACGAACTCTTTTTCCTATTTGGAAGCACCCCGTTGTTCCATGTCCTGTTCTAACTGTTGCTTCCTGACCTGCATACAAATTTCTCAAGAGGCAGATCAGGTGGTCTGGTATTCCCATCTCTTTCAAAATTTTCCACAGTTTATTGTGATCCACACAGTCAAAGGCTTTGGCATAGTCAATAAAGCAGAAAGAGATGTTTTTCTGAAACCTCTTGCTTTTTCTATGACCCAGCAGATGTTGGCAATTTGATCTCTGGTTCCTCTGCCTTTTCTAAAACCAGTTTGAACATCAGGAAGTTCATGGTTCACATATTGCTGAAGCCTGGCTTGGAGAATTTTGAGCATTACTTTACTAGCATGTGAGATGAGTGCAATTGTGTGGTAGTTTGAGCATTCTTTGGCATTGCCGTTCTTTAGGATAGGAATGAAAACTGACCCTTTTCAGTCCTGTGGCCACTGCTGAGTTTTCAAATTTGCTGGCATATTGAGTGCAGCACTTTCACAGCATCATTTTTAAGGTGTTGGAATAGCTCAACTGGAATTCCATCACCTTCACTAGCTTTGTTCGTAGTGATGCTTTCTAAGGCCCACTTGACTTCACATTCCAGGATATCTGGCTCTAGGTCAGTGATGACACCATCGTGATTATCTGGACATTTAGGTTCTTTAATTATTGGTAATTTACATTATTGTGATGAGTTCTTTTCCCATAATTTTTATATACATCTCTGATAATAACCTATAGCTTAATTCCAAATGTAGAAAAATTGAGTCAAAGAGAAGAGCATTTTTAAGGCTCAAACACATATTTCCATACTTAAAATATGAGATATAAGTAAACAAATATTATTTCACATTGCCCACCAAATTTGCATTCTTATCATCCATATAGTGTGTTTATTTTTCTAATTATTATATAAAATAGATACTGAAGTTTTCATATTTACCAATTTAATTAAAAACTCATCATGACTGTGATGAATTTTCTTGGATTCCTAGTGAATGAATATTTTACAACTTAACTGGCTATTTGCATTTTTCCAGGGACTTCCCTGTGGCACAGTGGTAAAGAATCTGTCTGCAGTGCAGGGGAGGCAGGAGACATGGATGCAGTACCTGGGTTGGGAAGATCCCCTAAAGCAGGGGATGGTAATCCACTCCAGTATTCTTACCTGGAGAATTCCATGTATAGAGAAGTCTGGAGGGTTACAGTCTAGTGTCTCAGATAGTTGTATATGACTGAAACAATTGAGCATTCACACACAAGCAATGAATACATGAGCTAAGTACTGATCGACACTGATAATTCTTTTGATTATTCATAACTTTTTAACAATTTGAAATAAGTTTTTGTTGTTATTTGGAATATTTTTGAACCTTACCTAATATGTGTACTAACTAAGACATACATGACCAAGTGTATTTTATTTTTAATTTTAGTTTTTTATTTTTAAAGAGATTAAAATATTGCCAAGCTGGTCAATATTTCACATCATTTTTATCTACCATTTATAACTATTTTATTTTCCATTATTGAATACCTAAAATATTTTTCCATACATAGAAATCAGAAATTCATCCATTTTTAAAAGGTATTTTGTAACTTTTCTTTTTCTTTTTTTTTACTTTTTGAAATTTTTACTGCTTGATATGCTTGTTTTTGTTATTGTAACTTTACAATATAGTTTAGCTGAAAGGGCAAAGAATTCTTACTGATACTTTTAGGAATAATATTTTTGGCCGTTCTAAGACACTTTTAACTAGAAAAAGAAAAGAAAAAAACTCTTAGGCAATTTACAAACTTGTTTTGGTAAATTAAGTAGGGAAGAACAGTCAAGCTTTAATTATGTAGTTTTCATATCCTGAACTTTGTTTAAATGTTCTATTTTCTTAAGTGATTGGATTTTTCATAGAGATTCTTAATTTTTGGTTGAAAGTTCTATATGTTTTATGCAACCTAGAGTACAGAGAAATCTTTGACTTCTAACATCTTTATTTTTAAATAGTGACTTTTTTTTGACTCATAGGATTGTGTATAATAAAGTATATATTTTCTGAAAATAGAGGAATTTAGTTCCTTTTCAGATCTGGGAATTAAAAAAAAGTCCTTCTTATATCAGACAAATAACCCTCTTTAGGATTGATGTGATAGACTAGATAAATGAGAAAAAAGTCACTTTTTACTTGACTCACTTACAGAGACATGTTTGGTTTAGAGAGTTTCTTCCTTATCTAGATGAAAACAATGCACAAGTATGGCAGGGTCCCAAAATAGAGTAAGTTCCATGTCTTTCCTAAATGGAAATCCTGAATGAAAAAGCAAAACGAAACTAATTCTTTATTAGCCAAACTTAGGAAGGAGGCCAGCTATTAACATATTGAAAATTGTATTTAAGTTTGAAAATGATGGCTTAAGGAATAATTCATAAACAATTTTATGCTGTTTGATTCTTAAGAAATTCTGTATTATGGCTTCTGTAACAATTAAAATGGTAAAATGTAATAATTAAAATGTATTTACCATTCTCATTTCTTATCATTCCCTGACCTTCCTCAGTCTTATTTAAGGTAAACAAGAGAACCAATTTACACTTCTTTGTAATTTTGAAATATATGTGATAATTGATAGTGTTCTTTTAAAAAAAGTAAAAAAAATGTATACCAAATTAATATGTGAAATTATATTAGATGTGGAGAATTACTTGCTTAGTATATGAAAATTAGAACTTTGTAACATGAGTAGATACTAAATTCTCATTGAAAGTGCACACCTTGGAATTTCATACCTGGAATGAAAAAATTACTTTTCCATCACATAGATAATCATAGAAAATATACTGCTCAGGAAGCAATAAAATAGGTTTTACAATCATAGTGAAAAGTGTTAGTTGCTCAGTTGTGTCCAACTCTTTGTGACCACATGGACTGAAGTTCGCCAGGCTCGTCTGTCCAAAGAACTCTTCAGGTGAGTATCATGGAGTGGATAGCAATTCTCTTCTCCAGAGGATTTTCCTGACCAAGTGATGGAATCTGGGACTCCTGCATTGCAGGAGGATTCTTTACCATCTGAGCCACTAAGGAAGAATTTATAATCATAACCTACACAACCTACACTCAATTTGTGATGAAGCTGCAATCAAGATTGCTGGGAGAAATATCAATAACCTCAGATATGCAGAAGACAGCACCCTTATGGCAGAAAGTGAAGAAGAACCAAAGAGCCTCTTGATGAAGGTAAAAGAGGAGAATGAAAAGGCTGGCTTAAAATTCAACATTCAGAAAACTAAGACCATGGCATCTGAGCTCATCACTTCATGGCAAATAGATGGGGAAACACTGGAAAAAGTGATAAGCTTTATTTTCTTGGATTCCAAAAATCACTGAAAATGGTGATTGCAGCCACAAAATTAAAAGATGCTTGCTCCTTGAAAGAAAAGCTATGACAAACCTAGACAGCATATTAAAACTCAGAGACATTACTTTCCTGACAAAGTTCTGTAATCAAAGCTATGGTTTTTCCAGTAGTCATGTATGGATAGAGCTGTGGACCATAACGAATGCTGAGTGCTGAAGAACTGACCCTTTTGAACTGTGGTTTTGCAGAAGAGTCTTGAGAATGCCTTGGACTGCAAGGAGATCGAACCAGTCAATTCTAAAGGAAATCAGTCCTGAACATTCATTAGGATGTCTGATGCTGAAACTGAAGCTCCAAGACTTTGGCCACTTGATGTGAAGAGCTGACTCTTTAGAAAAGACCACGATGCTGGCAAAGATTGAAGGCAGGAAGAGAAGGGGATGACAGAGGATGAGATGGTTGGATGGCACCCCTGACTCAATGGACATGGGTTTGGGCAAGTGCCAGGAAAAGACAAGGAAGCCTGGTGTGCTGCATTGTCCAGGTTCAAAGAGTTGGATGCAACTGAGCAATGGAACAACAACACTTAATTCATAGAGCTTGTTGAAATTTACAAATATTTTTCAAACATAAAGTTTTATTCATTTATTTTTAAATTTTATTTAATTTTTAAACTTTACAATATTGTATTGGTTTTGCCAAATATCAAAATGAATCCGCCACAGGTATACCTGTGTTCCCCATCCTGAACCTTCCTCCCTTCTCCCTCCCCATACCCTCCCTCTGGGTCATCCCAGTGCACAAGCCCCAAGCATCCAGTATCGTGCATCAAACCTGGACTGGCGACTCGTTTCATACATGATATTATACATGTGACATTGCAATGTTTAAAGATTTGTATTTTTTATATAAATTTTTGATGTTTATATTTTCTACTTATCACCTTTAAAATATTTTCATTTTCACACTCTACTTGGGTATTTTACCTTAGTTTCACTAAAGATTAAATCACATAATGAGTACTCTATCAATATTGCCAACTATCATGGAGTTTTTTCCTTAGCTTTACCTCAATCTGAATGAATAGGAAAAAAAGCACTGCACTTTGCCTCCATTTCCAACCTTACTACTTAGGTTGTTTCATTTATCATTTATGATAATATAGATACATATTTGCATTATTATTCATTTTTTGGAATGAATGAACATACTATTTGTTTTGTATATCAAAGTTTTTCAACCTAAGTTTTCATTAATTTTTTGATAGAGTAGATTCATTGGATTTAAAAGAAAATTTTAAAAAGTATCATATGAGAAGCCAAAGTTGGAGGTCATGAAATTTTAATGAGGGAGAAGTGTGAGTGAAAGAGAAATGAAGAATTGATTAGCCTTTGGAGTGGGACTTATTTTCTCAAAAAAAGCCACATTTGAGAAAATTAAAAATTTGCAATATAAGATATTCCATAAGCATAGCATTTACGTTTGTTCTAAATAGGGAAAAATAATATTTCACTAAAGAAGTTGCCAGAGTAGGGACTTAGGCAATAAACTATTTTAAATTAATAGAAATATTTTCCATTCACTTTAGTATTAATTTAAGATCCAAGAGTACCTGTGGACTTGAGTGAGAATTTTCCATAAAATAAATGGGATATGTATTTTGAAACCCAAAAGATCTTCTGCTGATCTAAAGGTAATTTCTATAAAGTGCCAATGTAACATACACCCCCTAACTGATTTTACATTTATTTTGCTTACTGAAATATTGCTAAGAAAAGAAAGATTTCTTGTAAATTTATTCTAAACAATATAGGTATGATGCACTTTCACTGACTAAAAGTGATAGCTTATGGTGAATGGTGTTGGATTTGTTATCTTCGAAAGAGAGACTTTAGCTTCAGGACCAAAGATGCAACTTCAGTCACTCAGAGCTTCATCTGGCAGAAGTTGAATTACAGGGAAACAGGGAAAGATAAAGCTTCTGACATAGACATCAGAAGTGGGCAGAGAGTGCCCCACTCACTAGCCTTAGTAAGGTCTTGTGTACTTTTTCAAAATAATGACTCAATGTTGTAAAGGTCTTATCAGACCCATACATCTTATCAGACAACATACATCTTAAGACAACAGGTTTAGTCAGAAGGGTTTTTTTAGAAGGAGAAACATGTCCTCGAGCAAGACACATTATATGACACATTGTTGTCATATAATCATTAGTACAGAGATTAAGGAAAAACATATGAGCAAAATGTGTTGTTTTGTTGTGTAATCCTTAGTTCTGAAATTAAAGAAAGTCTTAGGTGAAATAGATTGCTACCATAACAATTCAAAGCTTAATAAAAAGAAGTCTTATGTGATTAAGATGAAGGAATGTAGAAAAAACGGTTGTCCCTTTCTCCTCCTCGAGGGCCCTGCCTACCTAAAAATTAGCTCTCTCAAAAGTAGCTAAGAAAATTAGGTGATTTAAATGACTATTATTCTCCCTCCTGAGAAACACTGGGCTGGATGAAGCACAAGCTGGAATCAAGATTGCCAAAAGCAATATCAATAACCTCAGATATTGCAGTTGGTCAGTGCAGTTGGTCAAACTGTCAGTCAGTACAGTGGGTCAATGCAGTCATACAAATCTCAGCATTGCAGTTTGTCAATGCAGTTTGACCAACTGCATTGACCAACTCAGTGCAGTCTGAGTAAACTCCGGGAAGTGGTGATGGACAGGGAACCCTGGCTTGCTGCACTCCATGGGGTGGCAAAGAGTGGGACATGACTGAGTGACTGAACTGAACTGAACTGATTCTCCCTCATTAAGTTCCATTAAAAAAAGAAAAAAAAGATAATAATTATTGTTATATTTTAAAATAATATCTTTCATTAAAAATAGATCCAACTTAGGGGTTTTGATATCTCCTATTAACTATGCCAAACCCTTTGCCTGTATGGATCACAATAAACTGTGGAAAATTCTGAAAGAGATGGGAATACCAGACCACCTGACCTGCCTCTTGAGAAACCTATATGCAGGTCAGGAAGCAACAGTTAGAACTGGACATGGAACAACCCACTGGTTCCAAATAGGAAAAGGAGTATGTCAAGGCTTCATATTGTCACCCTGCTTATGTAACTTCCATGCAGAGTATATCATGAGAAACGCTGGGCTGGAATAAGCACAACCTGGAATCAAGATTGCTGGGAGAAATATCAATAACCTCAGATATGCAGATGGCACCACCCTTATGGCATAAAGGGAAGAAGAACTAAAGAGCCTCTTGATGAAAGTGAAAGAGGAGAGTGAAAAAGTTGGCTTAAAGCTCAACTTTCAGAAAACGAAGACCATGGCTTCCAGTCCCATCACTTCATGGGAAATGATGGGGAAACAGCAGAAACAGTGTCAGACTTTACTTTTTGGGGCTCCAAAATCACTGCAGATGGTGACTGCAGCCATGAAATTAAAAGACACTTACTCTTTGGGAGGAATGTTATGATCAACCTAGATAGCATATTCAAAAGCAGAGACATTACTTTGCCAACCAAGGTCCATCTAGTAAAGGCTATGGTTTTTCCATTGGTCATGTATGGATCTGAGAGTTGGACTGTGAAAAAAGCTGAGCACTGAAGAATTGATGCTTTTAAACTGTGGTGTTGGAGAAGACTCTTGAGAGTCCCTTGGACTGCAAGGAGATCCAGCCAGTCTATCCTAAAGGAGATCAGTTCTGGGTATTCATTGGAAGGACTGATGCTGAAGCTGAAACTCCAATACTTTGGCCACCTCATGCGAAGAGTTGACTCATTGGAAAAGACTCTGATGCTGGGAGGGATTGGGGGCAAGAGGAGAAGGGGACAACAGAGGATGAGATGGCTGGATGTCATCACCGACTCGAGGGACATGAGTTTGAGTGAACTCCTGGAGTTGGTGATGGACAGGGAGACCTGGCGTGCTGCGAATCATGGGGTTGCAAAGATTCAGATACCACTGAGCGATTAAACTGAACTGAATATATAAAGGAACTGGAATTGTCAGACAATATTGTAACAATATGTCTTATCTGAGAATCATGAGCTATATAGATCTTAAGAGTGATTGATTTGATCCAGTCACCAGTTTTATACTTTCTCGAGAAACTCTTGTAATTCAGTCTCTTTAGAAATCCCCCTCTTTTCTATCTCTTTTACACACACACACACACACACACACACACACAAACAGAAACACAGTTTCTTTGGCTTTGACATTCCTCCTGTCATACTAGACAAGCAGGCAGTCTATGATTCTGAGACCTAGTTTTAACTATAATCTTTATTTGTTTTCTGTGTTTTAAAATTGGATACTATACTATGTAAATAAATTCCACACATAGTTAGGCAAAAAGAAGAAACTGACATCTCCTGCATTGGCAGGTGGATTCTTTATCACTGAACAACAAGGGAGGGAGCCCCATATCATCGTGTACTACTAGCCAAAATGTTCGTATGTGTGAAACTGTAGCTCCTTAAGAACAGAAGCAAATTAATATACTCCTCATTACATAAAGTAGATGAGTACATGTCATGAATTTAAATGTGGATTTGAATTTTGTGACAGGCCTTCTTAAGGTGGGAGAATTAGATACAAACAATACCTTTTACTAGCAACTAAAGATGACTTGTGTGAAATCAGTGGTTTGCTTCATTAGCATTTCTTAATGCCTAAAGTGAAAATAGGTGAAATAAATAAATTGGAATATTATATAGATGTGAAATATTACATTAAGAATAAAGCTAAAGATATATTGTTATAGGATTTGGAGAATTGGCAAGGTCCTTAACATCACATTCTCTTGAAGATAATGTGTAAATAATATGTACTTCAATAAAATCAAATTCATACTGGAAGTCTGAGAAATACATAGAATTTTAGATCTTTCCTTATATAAGAATAACTTTCGAAAGAGAAGTAATTTGTGCCCAAATTAGGTTTATCTTCACAAAAATGAGTTCTAATATTGACAGCTCTTCATGAATATAGAAACAAGAGACAATAACCTTGTTGGATCCTTTGTTTCTATGCCAACATTTATTTTGTGATATTTAAGATAACTAAGGAAAAGCCTCCCAAATTGGAGTTTATAATGAAAATATCAATGGAATTTTCAGTAATGTCTTCCCTTTGTATTGTTCTAGCTATTTCATATTTTTAATTCCACTCACAACCAACTTATTGGAGACAATTTGAAAATAGCTTATCTTTTAGCTCCTGTATCTGAGAATAATTAGATAAGTACTCTTTTTATGACTGCCACAGGTTATAAAAGCGTCTATTTAATAATTTTAAAAGTGCATGTACTGGAATTTAATGCAGTCACTGTATTTCTGAGTTTTATATCTTTTTGGTTAGTTTTATGAATTTATAAATATATACCATAAATTATACATTAGAAAAGCATTATGATACAAATTTAAAATGTATGACCAATCAGAATATTCTATCAAACTAAATGTAATGATTTTACAAATTTTTCTTTCTCTCCTCAAATAATGCTGCAGTAAAATTTAGCAGTGAGCCACTAAGATTAGAATAACAATTGGATTCTAACTAATATTAATGCAACTTTTATCCCATTGAAATGTATCTTCATAGTTGTTCCTTACATATTAAATCTCTATGGTAAAACCTAATGAATTATCTTCATTTTCAGTGTGTCTATGGGTCAGTTCTCCTTTCTTCCTCTTCATTTTCCCCACGTGTGCTTGCATGCTCAATCGCTCAGTTGTGTTGGATTCTTCCCCTATCTAAGTGTACCTAGTATATGCCTCATTCCCTCAATGAAGAAGTAATCTGTTAAATAACTGAAACATAACCTAAGAATGACAGATTCAGGGGTACAATGGTTCCAAGTGGAGAAAGATATCTTTTGAATATGTACAATTCAAATTCTACTATGTAAATCACTATGTTCATATATGCTATCAGTTTCATTGAGAAATTGAGTTGATAATCTTTGGAACATCTTGACAACTTTTGTAAGTCATTTCTTCTGAAGGGAGCAATTTAACAAATCTTCTTATGTCATGATTTTAGCAATAATCATTGAGAGGACATCAATGCCACTTAAACCTAAAACCCATCAAAACCTACTCTTTAATATGACAGAAATGGTTCCTAAAGGGTGCATTCTAGCTTAATAAAGTTGTTTTTAATATCTGTGAAGACCACTTGTGTCATTGGATTCTAATATTGGCTCTGCTACTAACATTTCCTCAGATCCTTTGTGAAAATACGTGCCAGTTAATGTACAAAGTACTAGGATAGAGAGAGACAAATACATACCATTTCTCTCCTGGGAGATTTTTCAGTCTAGTGAAAGAAACTTATATATAAGCACATATTTTCATCAAAATGTAGAAAATACAATGATTGAGATATTCATGGGGCAATGAGGATTTAGGATGGGGGAAATTAACAGTGTTTTTCTGCTTCACCTACTTAGAGACACTTTTGAAATAGATGGCAACATACTGAATTACCCTGAAATCTATAGACAAGAAAATCTATTGAAATTGAAGGTGTTATTAACTATCATTATTCACCATGGACTACCTTTACTGGTTTACATAACATGTAAGTTATTTGAAATAGGTTGTTCAGATTATTCAACAGATATTTTCTTCACTTATTCTTGAAGTTATGTCTTGAAAGGTATGGTTTGAAAATTATTCTTTTTCTGATCCTATCAGTTTTTGATTATAGTAAATGTTTTGATTCCAAACTACTGTAAAAATCCAAAAAAAGAGACACCATTCTTGTTACTTGAAAGTTAAAATTATTATTTAACAATGGGAAGTGATTTATGACAACAATCATTTCAAAAACAAAAGCTGTAAAGTGGTTAATATTACTCTCCATGGAATTCTATAATTATTTCTATGAAAGCCAGTCTTTCTCAAACTTCAGCCTAAGCTTCAGTAATGGTGATTAAAACCTTACTTCATGCTATATTTTAGTGGAAAAATGTCTTTCTGAACTTCTGAATTATTAATCTGCAAGGAAGATTATATTTAGTGCTCATTTCTCTTTGATTTGGTGCACCAAATCAAATATCAGTTCTCTATCAAACGATTAAATGTACATGACATTCACTCAATAAGCATTTATTGAGCACCTTAAATATACAGGGCAGTGTACTAATCACTGTGGAAAAACATGATTTCTACTATCATAAACCTTTTGACTTCCTGGAGGACAAAGACAAGTATATCCATGCTTACAATACAGTGGTGGGTACTATGGGAGAGAAAGAAGAAAGATAAAATGTGGGCAGAGAAAAAGACATTTAAATTAGACTAGAATAGATGAGATCAATTCTGGCAAGTGATGCTTGAGTTTTATCCTAAAGCATATATGGTTGGATGAGGAAATTGAGGGTTTTCCACTTGAAATTAAATATACAGTTTTGTCCCTTACTAATATAATTAATTAAGAGCTGCTGATTTATTGAATAAGTTTTGAATATGTGTTAATATGTGTGGTAAAAATATTTTTATAGCATACTTCTCTGCATATTTTTAATTATTGAAGTAAAATAAATGTGAAGTTGGAAATCACATGGCCAGCATCTCAGAGTTGAGGTGGCACTAAAGCTGAGATTTTCAATATTTTATCTGAGCCTATTTTAGTCTCTATTAGAAAATCAGTAAGCAAATTGAATTGATATAGACCTAGGGAGATAAGAATGAAAGTGCAATAAATTATCCTTATCTCTCCTGACCATATCCATTTTCTTCTCTAGGACTTGGTCATTTTATATATGTTTTTTGGGGAGGTGAACGTGAAAGATTAATTGACTATCTGAGGCAGAAAGGCAAAGAAGAGATGAAAGGCAAATACTGCTTGAAAACAATATTATACAGCTAATTATACAACTGCTTAAACAACTATAAAGAACTCATCTCTCCTCTTGCACCATAGAAGGCAGACTATTCATTCATTCATACAGTTAATATATTTACTTATAAAACTTTTATGAGTCATCCACTATGTGGTCAAACTTTCTGCGGGAATTCAGACATGTATCAATCATAATCTGTATTACACTGGGGCTCATGATATAGCAGAGAGACCTATATTCACATAAACACATGTTTAGTTCAGCTCAGTTGCTCTGTCCTGTCTGACTATTTGCAACCCCATGAACTGCAGCACACCAGGCCACCCTGGCCATCACCAACTCCCGGAGTTTACCCAAACTCATGTCCATTGAGTCAGTGATGCCATCTAACCATCTCATGCTCTGTCATTCCCTTCTCCTCCTGCCTTCAATCTTTCCCAACATCAGGGTCTTTTCCAATGAGTCAGCTTTTCACATCAGGTGGCCAAAATATTAGACTTTCAGCTTCAACATCAGTCTTTCCAATGAACACCCAGGAATGATCTCCTTTAGTTTGGACTGGTCATATCTCCTTGCAGTCCAAGAGACTCTCAAGAGTCTTCTCCAGCACCACAGTTCAAAAGCACCAATTCTTCGGTGCTCAGCTTTTTTCACAGTCCAACACTCACATCCATACATGACCACTGGAAAAACCATAGCCTTGACTAGATGGACTTTTGTTGACAAAGTAAT
>NW_011490653.1:14774-15506 GCF_000754665.1 Bison bison bison | reverse complement strand
TTAATATGCTGACTAGGTTGGTCATAACTTTCCTTCCAAGGAGTAAGTGTCTTTTAATTTCATGGCTGCGATCACCATCTGCAGTGATTTTGGAGCCCCCAAAATAAAGTCAGCCACTGTTTCCATTTGTTTCCCCATCTATTTGCTATGAAGTGATGGGACTGGATGCCATGATCTTAGTTTTCTGAATGTTGAGCTTTAAGCCAACTTTTTCACCCTCCTCTTTCACTTTCATCAAGAGGCTCCTTAGTTCTTCACTTCCTGCCCTCAGTTCAGTTCAGTTCACTCAGTCGTGTCTGACTCTTTGCAATCCCATGAATCGCAGCACGCCAGGTCTCCCTGTCCATCACCAACTCCCGGAGTTCATTCAAACTCAAGTCCCTCGAGTCGGTGATGCCATCCAGCCATCTCATCCTCTGTCACCCACTTCTCCTCCTACCCCCAATCCCTCCGAGCAATGAGTCAACTCTTCGCATGAGGTGGCCAAAGTATTGGAGTTTCAGCTTCAGCATAAGTCCTTCCAATGAACATCCAGGACTGATCTCCTTTAGGATGGACTGGCTGGATCTCTTTGCAGTCCAAGGGACTCTCAAGAGTCTTCTCCAATACCACAGTTCAAAAGCATCAATTCTTCAGCCCTCAGCTTTTTTCACAGTCCAACACTCACATCCATACATGACCACTGGAAAAACCATAGCCTTGACTAGATGGACTTTTGTTGACAAAGTAATG
>NW_011490653.1:12295-14674 GCF_000754665.1 Bison bison bison | reverse complement strand
CAATTCTTCGGTGCTCAGCTGTCTTCACAGTCCAACTCTCACATCCATACATGACCACTGGAAAAACCATAGCCTTGACTAGATGGACTTTTGTTGACAAAGTAATGTCTCTGCTTTTTCATATGTTATCTAGGTTGGTTATAACTTTCCTTCCAAGGAGTAAGCGTCTTTAATTTCATAGCTGCAATCACCATCTGCAGTTATTTTGAAGCCCTCCCTCAAAAATAAATAAATAAATAAATAAAGTCAGCCACTGTTTCCATTTTTTTCCCCATCTATTTCCCATGAAGTGATGGGACCAGATGCCATGATCTTAGTTTTCTGAATGTTGAGCTTTAAGCCAACTTTTTCACTCTTCTCTTTCACTTTCATTAAGAGGCTTTTTGGTTCCTTTTCACTTTCTGCCATAAGGGTGGTGTCATCTGCATATCTGAGAGTATTGATATTTCTCCTGGCAATCTTGATTCCAGGTTGTGCTTCTTCCAGCCCAGTGTTTCTCATGATGTACTAGTAGGCCAATCAATAGGCCTATTGATTAAAGTGTTGAGTTAGAGTAGCAGGGCCAAGCAAAGAAGGAGACCTGGAAAGGCTTCTTGCAGAATGTAATTCCTGAACTGACTCTTGAAGAGCCAGAAACTAAGTGCTCAACAGGCTGACGAGGGCAATTTGGGCATGGCAAAGCCTTAGCTTCAAGGTGTGTGGCTGGATTGATCATGGGTTGTGTAGAAGAGTTGGGAGGACAGGCCTTCATAAAAGGAGGAGACGTGAGAAAAAAGGAGCAAAGATGAACAGAAACTGGACAAAACCAAACATCATGCTGAAAGAAGAGTTTAGTATACAAGGTGAAGCAAAGCCTTAAAATTGTAAAGTTATAACAGTTTATAGCTAAAGATGGAATAATGCAAATCACCCTCAATTGATTAATATATAAATACAAAGTGACCTATCCATAAGGGAATATTTCTCAGCCATAAAAACAAGGTCAAAATGATAATGTGCTAAGTGAAAGGCCACTTATTGTATATTTTATTTACATGACATATCTAGAATATGCAAATTAATAGAGACAGAAAACAGAGTAGTGGTACCAGGAGCTTAGGGGATAAATTAAAAAGGATTGACTGCTTATTGGGTAGGGAGTTAACTTGAAGTGACAATAATGTTCTAGAATAAGGTAGCAGATATGATTACACAAAATTTTGAATATACTAAATGCCAATAAGGCATATATTTTCAAAAGGTTGGAAATGGCCGATTTTATGGTATGTACATTTTGCCACAATAAAAATATAAAAAGTTTGAAACTAAAGGAGATGGAAGGAACTGATATTACAAACAGTCATTTTTTAATACGCATTATAGCGTCACATGTGCAAGATTCAGGGGAAGATACCTGCTGTAAAAGTAAAGCAGCCACACGCTTCCAGTGGGCCTTATGCCTTGATATGGATATTATTTTGTGTCCACCGTGCAATCGATTGTCTTTTGCTAGTACAGCCACTCAGATACCCCTTTGAGTATATGGCTTATACCTATTACACACAATAGGCATTCAACAAAGTGAAAACATGATTATATCAAAACAAGGTTTAGTACTTACTTTATCTTTGAATCAAATCATTATAAACTCTTAACCTATTTCTTTAAGTGGTCTTTGCTTATTCTTTTAAGACACTAGTTTTCATTTTTCAGTTAAATTTACTTATTTCTCACATTATTAAGCTATATACCTTTTTACATTTCTTCCTAGTTTGCTTCTTTTCTCAATGACAATAATTTGATAATTTATCTTGTGTTGTCAGTATTCTATTTTAATTCAAAAGAATTTATAGGTTTTGGTTGGACCATGCCAATCTAATGGGATCAGTATGCTTGCACCCTCTCAGCTGTGTCTGACTCTTTGAGGCCCCATGGACTTTGAGGCTTCCAGGCTCCTCTGTCCATGGAATTTTCCAGGTGAGAATATTGAAGTGGGTTGCCATTTCCTAAAATCATTCCAACCAAGGGATCAAAGCTGCATCTCTTGCATCTCCTGCATTGCAGGTGGATTCTTTACCACTATGCCACCTGGGAAACTGATGATCAGTATATATCATATCAATCCAAAAAAATTATTCTTAGATTACCAAACAAAAAAATTAAGGCTCATGGTAATTAAATGACCTGGCATATATACAGCAGAGGGCAGAGCCTGCACTTGAAATTTGGCCTTCACATTCAAGATAGCAATTAACCTGTCACTGAGGCTAATTCACCAAATCTTCACCCAAGTGGACTGAGATTAGTTAACCAGTTTAAAACTTGATCCTGCATATCAAACTATCTAGGTAAACCATGTTTTACTTATGTAGCAAATCTATTAAATAACCAGCATATGGA
>NW_011490653.1:7731-12195 GCF_000754665.1 Bison bison bison | reverse complement strand
CTGGGAAACTGATGATCAGTATATATCATATCAATCCAAAAAAATTATTCTTAGATTACCAAACAAAAAAATTAAGGCTCATGGTAATTAAATGACCTGGCATATATACAGCAGAGGGCAGAGCCTGCACTTGAAATTTGGCCTTCACATTCAAGATAGCAATTAACCTGTCACTGAGGCTAATTCACCAAATCTTCACCCAAGTGGACTGAGATTAGTTAACCAGTTTAAAACTTGATCCTGTAGAATGACATTAAACTTGTGCCTACCTCTTCCTTTGGCATGCCCCTCTTGCCCTTTTGGCTTCCCTCATAGCTCAGTTGGTAAAGAATCCATTTTCAATGCAGAAGACCCCGGTTTGATTCCTGGGTTGGACAGTTCCCCTGGAGAAGAGATAGGCTACCCACTCCAGTATTCTTGGGCTTTCCTTATGGTTCAGCTGGTAAAGAATCCACCTGCAATGTGGAAGACCTGGGTTCGATCCCTGGGTTGGGAAGATCCCCTGGAGAAGGGAGACTACCGACTTCAGTATTCTGGCCTGGAGAATTCCATAGACTAAGTCCATGGGGTTGCAAAGAGTTGGACACGACTGAGCGACTTTCTTTCTTGCCCTTATTGATAAACTCTAAACATAAATCAGTCCATTCTGAAGGAGATCAGCCTTGGGATTTCTTTGGAAGGAATGATGCTAAAGCTGAAACTCCAGTACTTTGGCCACCTCATGCGAAGAGTTGACTCATTGGAAAAGACTCTGATGCTGCGAGGGATTTGGGGCAGGAGGAGAAGGGGACGACAGAGGATGAGATGGCTGGATGGCATCATTGACTCGATGGACGTGAGTCTCAGTGAACTCGGGGAGTTGGTGATGGACAGGGAGGCCTGGCGTGCTGCAACTCATGGGGTCGCAAAGAGTCGGAGACGACTGAGAGACTGATCTGATCTGATCTGAAATGTAAATCTGACTCACCTTCTCACAAGTTTCTTTCTTAGTCCTCTCCACTGAATGATATCAAGCTCTGAGAATGTAAGAATTCAGAACGAAGGGAAATTTGAAGCTCATCTTATGGCCTTACTGGGTTATAAAAATTATCTTTGGTCCTGGATGCGGTACATGGTATCATGGATGCGGTGAGAAACGTGAAGTTGGTCACAAAGAAAAAACTTCTAGCATGATGACTATAGTTAATAGTAAATAATACTGTATTTGAAAGTTACGAAGAGAATAGGTCACTTTTTTCTTTTTAAAAAATGTTACTCTTTTCATTGAAGTACAATTAATGAGAGTTTATCTTAAAAATTCTCATTACAAGAAAAAAAAAGTGTAAATATATAAAGTGATGGATGTTAACTAAACTTATTTTGGTAATCATTTCATAATATATACAAATATCAATTGATGTGCATCTTGGACTAAGTATTAAAACTGAACATAAAACATTATAGAGATAGCTTTATTGATTGCAGCATATTTTAACCACCCAAAAGGTTTATTATAAAATATTTCTCACTTTGAATTTTTTACTTTTTAAATGACCTTGAAGTGAAAGGGAAAGTCTCTCAGTCGTGTCTGACTCTTTGCAACCCAATGGACTGTGCTGGCCATGGAATTCTCCAGGTCAGAATACTGGAATGGGTAGACTATCCCTTCTCCAGGGGTGCTTCTGACGCACGAATCGAACCAGGGTCTCCTGCAATGCAAGCGGATTCTTTACCAACTGACCTATCAGGGAAGCCTTAAATGACTTTATTATACTGTACCATGAGTTGAATAAGGAAAATGCGGTAACTTAAGGTACTTGCTGACTGTGGTTGCCTGTGTTGCTGATGTGGCAGGCAAATGTCTTCTTCCTGCAATATTCAAGAATCATATACTTCTAAAGGAAAAAAAAATCACATATATATGGGCAAATAAACAAGTCAATCCACATAGTGGTAATGAATTAGACACTTCTGGAGGGTACATTTAGGAGGTTAATTCAAATTCATTTTTAAACTGTGTCTGAGTGGCAACATCTGTGGTACCATTGAACCAGTACCAATCTATTTTTTGGTTTTAGATTTGATTAAAACACAATAATTATTCAATGACTTAGGTTCTGGCAGTCACAGTTTCAATTCAGCCAGACCCCTCATGATGCTTTGTACAATTTATTGTTATATACATTATCTTATTAAATCCTTCCCCTTCATAGATCACTGCCTTGTAGTGGTGAAGGGACCTATGTAACTCAATGAAGCTATGAGCCATGCCGTGCAGGACCACCCAAGATGGACAGGTCATAGTGGAGAGTTCGGACAAAACGTTCTCCTCTGGAGGAGGGAAGGGCAAGCCACTCTAGTATACTTGCCATGAGAACCCCATGAACTGTATGAAAAAAAAAAAAGATATGACACCTAAAGATGAGCCTCCTCAGGTTGGAAGGAGTCCAATACACTACTGGGGAAGAGCAGAGAACACCTCCTAATAGCTCCAGAAAGAAAGAAAAAAATATATATATACCTCTTTTTCATTCACTACACTAAAGACTTTGCCTGTTTGGATCATAGCAAATGATGGAAAACTCTTAAAGAGTTAGGAATACCAGATCATCTTACTTGTCTCCTGAGAAACCTGTATTCAAGAAACAAAAGTTAGAATCTTTTATAGAACAACTGACTTGTTCAAAATTGAGAAAGAAGTATGACAAGTCTGTTTATTGTCATTTTGTTTACTTAACTTATACACAGAGTACATCACGTGAGATGCCAGGCAGGATGAGTTACAAGTTAGAATCAAGATTGCTGGGAGAAATATCAGCTACCTCAGATATGTAGATAATACCACTTTAATGGCAGAAAGTGAAGAGGAACTAAAAAGCCTCTGGATGAGGGTGAAAGAAGAGAGTAAAAAGTTGGCTTAAAACTTAATATTAAAAAAAACTAAGATCATGACATCTGGTTCCATTACTTTATGGAAAATAGAAGAGGAAAAGGTGAAATCAGTGACATATTTCATCTTTGGCTTTAAAATCACTGCAGATGGTAACTGTAGCCATGAAATTAAAAGATGTTTGCTCCTTGTTGGGGGCAGGGGACTAGACAAACCTAGACAGTATATTAAAAAGCAGAGACATTACTTTACTGATAAAGGTCTGTGTAGTCAAAGCTATGGTCTTTCCAGAAGTCATGTACAGATGTGAGAACTGGACCATAAAGAAAGTTGTGCACCAAAGAATTGATGATTTCTAACTGTGGTTCTAGAGAGGACTCTAGAGAGTCCCTTGGACTACAAGGAGATCAAACCAGTCAATCCTAAAGAAAATCAACCCTGAAAATTCATTGGAAGGACTGATGTGGAAGCTCCAATACTTTGTCCACCTGATGCAAAGAGATGACTTATTGGAAAAGACCCTGATCCTGGGAAAGACTGAAGGCAGTAGAAGAGGGTGACAGAAGATGAGATGGTTGGATGGCATCACCGATGCAATGGACATGAACTTGGGCAAACTCAGGGAAATGGTGAGGAACAGGGAAGCCTGATGTGCTACAGTCTATGGGGTCTCAAAGAGTTGGACACTGAACAACAACAACAAATTAAATCATTGAAACAAAACCATACTTTTTTTCTCCACTTTAATAAATAAGTAAGCAATATCATAAAAGTTACCAAGTTAATAAGTTAAAAAAAAAAAAAGGAACTGGAACCTAGGTCTCTCTGACTCCAGATCTATTTTCTTATTCATTTTTCATTAAAATTGCATTCCATATTTCATTTAAATATATTCCATGTGTGTATTATTATAAAATTAACCAACAATAACATAGATCACTGTTTCAACACTGATTTTTAGTGTTTCCTAGCTAACCATTGAGTTTCTTATTTCCAGTGTTGTTTCTCTTTATTTTATCCTAGAAGAGAGAGAAAGCTCTTCTGCTCAGATTGGGAGAAATGGCACTTTTGTTTTCTGTGCACATGACTTGCATCTAGATTCAGCTTAAAATCCCAAAGGATAACTTACAGCATATCCCTTAAACTAGGCCTCCTCTTCAAAGGTGAGAGCAGTAGGAGAGAATGGAATAGTTGCCCGACAGCTCTTTGATCCTCTCCACTAACACCCAGACACCTGTGAACACTCCCAGTGGGCAGTTGGCAGGCTCAAAATGGTCTGCAATCCTGAGCCTTATGGATGACACTTGTGGCCTAACCTTGTACTCACTCCTGGAAGAAATGTTGTGTTCTGAAATGTGGCATCTCAGTGACCCTGCTGCTGCTGCTAAGTCGCTTCAGTCATGTCTGACTCTGTGCCACCCCATAGACAGCAGCCCACCAGGCTCCCCCATCCCTGGGATTCTCCAGGCAAGAACACTGGAGTGGGTTGCCATTTCCTTCTCCAATGCATGAAAGTGAAAAGTGAAAGTGAAGTCACTCAGTTGTGTCTGACTCTTAGAGACCCCATGGATTGCAGCCTTCCAGGCTCCTCCATC
>NW_011490653.1:5229-6626 GCF_000754665.1 Bison bison bison | reverse complement strand
GGACGACCCAGAGGGATGGTATGGGGAGGGAGGAGGGAGGAGGGTTCAGGATGGGGAACACATGTATACCTGTGGTGGATTCATTTTGATATTTGGCAAAACTAATACAATTATGTAAGGTTTAAAAATAAAATAAAATTAATTAAAAAAAAAAAGAGATAGTTCTAATTTTCTAGCATGATAATAATTTTAGAAAAGGTCATATGAATCATCTTATCTGAATCCCATTTTATGTCTGTTGCTTAACCTATTTTAGCACACCAGAGTTATTAGTGGTATAAGTGAAGGCCCCAAAATTATTTAGGGTTCAAAATTTCAACATTTTAAAATATAATTATATTAATAAATTTTATATTACATTCCAGTATAGTGATGTATTTATATTCAAAACTGAAATTAGAGCTTCATGAAACAAGTACCTATTCTGTATGCAATGCATTGATATTTATTCTATTGTTATATTTTTTACACCATCCTTGGCCTTATAAGTTGATTTCACAACCCAATAATAAATTGGAATCTATTGTTTCAATAATTCTGTTTTGGTAAAATTCTCTTATTTTTCAAAAAACCACAGACTCCCATTAAGGATTTATTTATCTTCTCTGAACTGGCATAAAAATTTGGTGTTAGAATTAGCATATGAAACTCTGTCTTACGATTTTCAGTCTAGATCTTCTTTCTGTGGTAAATTGGTCTGGACACCTGTTTTAAAGGAGCAGAACATTTAACAGAATGTAGTCTTTTTAGATTTTTTTACACATGAAAACGTATTTGTCATATTAAATAAAATATAATGATTGTAGAAATATTTGGAACAAAACAGTAAAAGCATGACTACATCATTATACTCTATTGAAAATGTATCACTCAGCATTGAATTTCATAATCCTTTTATCACATCTCTACACCTCTATTTAAAAATTTAGCACTTTTAGTGATATACAACTGACATCTAATTAGCTGCACATATTTAAGTGTTCAATTTAATAATTTTTATTTTTGTATTCTCCCATGAAATGATCCCACAATTAACATCTCCACATCGATCATCCCCCAAAATGTCTTTTATGGCTTTGAAACATTTCCTGTAGCCCCTCCCTACTTTTCCAACCCACTCCCTGTATCTCTAGGCGACTTCTAGTTTACTTTGCATAGCTGTAGATTAGGTTGCATTTTCAAAAATTGTATATACTGCAGATCATACAGTGTGCTCCTTTTTTCTCCAAATTATCCCACTTAGTATATTTATTACCAGATTCATCCCTGTTGTTACATATGTTAGTAGTACATTCTTTTTTTTATCATTTTGTTGTATTCCATTATAATTATAAACCACCGTATATTTATCCATTTGTTAGTCATTGGTGCTGTTTTTATTTTGTGGTGATGCAAAT
>NW_011490653.1:0-1285 GCF_000754665.1 Bison bison bison | reverse complement strand
CCTTTACTAGCTATGTTTGGAGAAGGCAATGGCACCCCACTCCAGTACCCTTGCCTGGAAAATCCCATGGATGGAGGAGCCTGGTAGGCTGCAGTCCATGGGGTCGCTAAGAGTCGGACACGACTGAGTGACTTCACTTTCACTTTTCACTTTCATGCATTGGAGAAGGAAATGGCAACCCACTCCAGTGTTCTTGCCTGGAGCATCCCAGGGACGGGGGAGCCTGGTGGGCTGCCATCTATGGAGTCACACAAAGTCGGACACGACTGAAGTGACTTAGCAGCAGCAGCAGCAGTACCGCCATGTAAGTCTTTTTAAAATTGCTTATTAATTTATTTTTGGCTTGCTTATATAGCCTGATTAAACATGGTCAATGGCAAGAAATGCTGCAGACGTCTGTCTTGTCATCCATAATTTTATGGACATTAGAGAAAAGTGCCTTGCTGCTACCTGAGGGGTCTGATCCTTCTGTCAACTTTAAGCAAAAGAAAAGACCAAAGAGATATGATAATGAGGAGAAAGAAAGATTTAACAATGTGATTTATACCTTTCTTAAAATAATATTGTAGATATCTCACATATTAGAATGTCTCTTCCAACTCAGATTTGCTCTATGTCCTATGATATATATATATTATATGTTTAGAGACAGTAGTTGCTAATTTTTTTATCTGATAAGATGATTTTGTTTCCAAATATAGTTGTAGTATTTGACTCACTTTACTAAATTTTCCTGAACCCCTTTCAGAAACTATATGGTGCTCTTCAGAAGATAAATTTCTATATGTCATCCTAAGTTATTCTGTTTAAAATAGACTTAAAAGACCGTGAAATAGAATGTATATCAAATGATAATAAAATTATTGTAATTATGTATAATTTTTAGGTCAATAATGTATTCAATAATTTGGTAAAACAAAAAGTAAATATATTAATTTCATAATAGATAAGAGATGATAATCATGAGTCTTCTCCTTTCTAGTAGTCACAAATAATCCCTTTTCATTTGTTTAAAAAAACAGGAAGAGCTTTGAAACATCTGGACTATATTTACAAATATCTGACTACAAATTATGGTGCATTTAAAAAAATATTACATTTCATGTATTTGTTAACTTTTGGATAGATATTATAGGTCAAATGTAAGAGAGCCCAGAAAGTTAAAGGTGCAAATTTATCTGGAAACAATTTGATATGCTTCTATTTTAACAGCTGCTCTATAAAGCAGGGTATAAATATCAGGTTTTTCCATCTCAAAATTCTTGAAAACAGTCTAAGTGTTTTC
>NW_011490652.1:22692-23069 GCF_000754665.1 Bison bison bison | reverse complement strand
ACCCAAAGCAAAACACTCCAAGACACATATTAATCAAATTAACAAAGATCAAACACAAAGAACAAATATTAAAAGCAGCAAAGGAAAAACAACAAATAACACACAAGGGGATTTCCATAAGGATAACAGCTGATAGTTCAATAGAAACTCTTCAGGCCAGAGGGGAATGGCAGACATACTTAAAATGATGAAAGAAAATAACCTACATCCCACTTTACTGTACCCAGCAATGATCTGATTAAAATATGAAGGAGAAATCAAAAGCTTTACAGAAAAGCAAAAGCTGAGAGAATTCAGCACCACCAAACCAGCTCTCGAACAGATGCTAAAAGATCTTCTCTAGACAGGAAACACAAAAAGGTGTATAAACTCAAACC
>NW_011490652.1:22210-22592 GCF_000754665.1 Bison bison bison | reverse complement strand
AAATGAAGAACCCTAGGGTTAGTAGAAGGAAAGAAATTTTAAAAATTAGGGCAGAAATAAATGCAAAAGAAACAAAAGAGACCATAGCAAAAATCAACAAAGCCAAAAGCTGGTTCTTTGAAAGGATAAATTAAATTGACAAACCATTAGCCAGACTTATCAAGAAACAAAGGGAGTAAAATCAAATCCATAAAATAAAAGTGAAAATGGAGAGATCACAACAGACAACACAGAAATACAAAGGATCATAAGAGACTACCATCAGCAATTATATGCCAATAAATTGGACAACTTGGAAGAAATAGACACATTCTTAGAAAAGTACAACTTTCCAAAACTGAACCAGGAAGAAATAGAAAATCTTAACAGACCCATCACAAGC
>NW_011490652.1:21352-22110 GCF_000754665.1 Bison bison bison | reverse complement strand
CAAAAGCTGAGAGAATTCAGCACCACCAAACCAGCTCTCGAACAGATGCTAAAAGATCTTCTCTAGACAGGAAACACAAAAAGGGTGTATAAACTCAAACCAAAAACAATAAAGTAATGGCAACGGAATCATACTTTTTAATTATTACCTTAAAAGTAAATGGGTTGAATGCCCCAACCAAAAGACAAAGACAGGCTGAATGGATACAAAAACAAGACCCCTACATATGTTGTCTACAAGAGACCCACCTCAAAATAGGGGACACATACAGACTGAAAGCTTGCAAATAGTGACCAAAAGGAAGCAGGAGTAGCAATACTCACATCAGATAGACATTAAAACAAAGGCTGTGAAAAGAGACAAAGAAGGACACTACTTAATGATCAAAGGATCAATCCAAGAAGAAGATATAACAATTATAAATATATATGCACCCAACATAGAAGCACCAAAATATGAAAGACAAATGCTAACAAGTATGAAAGGGGAAATTAACAATAACACAATAATAGTGGGAGACTTTAATACCACACTCACAACTATGGATGGATCAACTAACAGAAATTTAACAAGGAAACACAAACTTTAAATGATACAATAGACCAGTGAGACTTAATTGATCTATAGGACATTTCACCACAAAACAATGATTTTCACATTTTTTTCAAGCACACACGGAACCTTCTCTAGGATAGATCACATCTTGGGTCATAAATCTAGCCTTGGTAAATTCAGAAAAATTGAGATCATTCCAAACA
>NW_011490652.1:16436-19098 GCF_000754665.1 Bison bison bison | reverse complement strand
TTATAATAGCCAGGACATGGAAGCAACCTAGATGTCCATCAGCAGATGAATGGATAAGAAAGCAGTGGTACATATACACAATGGAGTATTACTCAGCCATTAAAAAGAATACATTTGAATCAGTTCTAATGAGGTGGATGAAACTGGAACCTATTATACAGAGTGAAGTAAGCCAGAAAGAAAAACACCAATACAGTATACTAACGTATATATATGGAATTTAGAAAGATGGTAACAATAACCCTGTATGTGAGACAGCAAAAGAGACACAGATGTATAGAACAGTCTTTTAGATTCTGTGGGAGAGGGTGGGATGATTTGGGAGAATGGCATTGAAACTTGTATAGTATAATATATGAAATGAATCACCAGTCCAGGTTTGATGCAGGATGCTTGGGGCTGGTGCACTGGGATGACCCAGAGGGATGGTACGTAGAGGAAGGTGGGAGGAGAGTTCAGGATGGGAAACACATGGACACCCATGGTAGATTCACATTGATGTATGGCAAAACCAGTACAATATTTTAAAGTAATTAGTCTCTAATTAAAACAAATAAATATAAAAAATTAAAAAGAAAATTAATGACTGAAAAAAATGAATAAAATAGGATACTAAAAAAATTAAACATTAATTTTTTGGCATAGATGTGCATATTGTGGAACTGAAATAGAAAACAGAGTGACTTGTAGTAAAATACTTAATCTTCCAAGAACTTAATAAAGAAAAGGGGTGAAAATTCAATGGTAAAAGGAAACACATAGTAGAAGGAAAAGATAAGGGGTTGTAAAGTGAAAGAGCATGAATGTGTTGTGCAAAAACTCTTATAAGGTATCAGGTCAGTCTCCCTACTGTGTGAACTTGGCAACTTTCTCTGACAGAATGTAGTTGTGCTTGTTATTAAGGGGTCAAAATTCTGCTAGTGTGTTAGAATTGGTTATGTAGATGAAAACTTAAAAGATCTAATTTGTTTTCCAATGATTATTATATATAATATCTCAAACATTTTATGAACATGTGTCTAATAATTATATTGCCACTTGCTTAAGCAAGAATACATGGGCATATTTATCCATAAAAGTCTTTCCATAAGTATTAATGTCTCATATATGAATAATATACACATATCAAAATTCTACAAATGCATTTGCAATAATATTTGGAAAAATATACAATTTAGTTATATACCATCTCATCCAAATTTATAAGGTTATGTATAACACCTAATTTTAAAACCTTATTTATGAACATATCAGTGATCAGTGTTTGTGGTCATTTATGAATACAAGTGTATACCATTTAAAATAGTTAAACCCTCATATCTTTCAGCTCTATTATTCTGAGTAATACAACTGTTTTCGCATCTCATGATTATTTGCAGTCTCTCAAAAAAATATTCAATGAGCATTATTTTTAGTTCACAATCAGGAAATTATTTGGACAGTTACACAGAAATTCATAATAAATCAACTGAATGGGCAGAAATCTATCTTCTCTTGTTAATCTTTAAGAACATTCTTAAGTTCATTTAAATCACTTATCACACTATATCAAAAAATGTGTTTGACTCATTATAACAAGTAGTATATTAAAGTCTATTCCACATTTACTCTTGTGAGTTTAGCAAAATCCCACAATAGAAGCAGAGTCACTTAACAGAACTACATATGTTTATGATTGATTATTTAACTGGAAGGTGATACAAATTTCAGTTGCAGATATTTCTTTTGAAAATCCATCAGAGATACAATCATTTTCATCTAGGAGAGGATGATTTTAGTTCAAATCTCTAACTTTGTGTAATATTCTTCTAAAATTTCTATTTTAAATTACCAAGGATCCAAAATAGTTTTTTTCAAATAAAATAATACAGGAAAATATTACAAAACATTAAATAAATCAGAAATAAGCTAATCAAAGTCTGGAGAAGAGCAGGGTTTGAATGAGTACTAAATTGGTGATATAAATAAACTATAATAAGTTGGACCCAAATGTTTATTTTTCATAAGATTTTTAATACATATATGGTTGTGATTTTTGTATAATTTCAGACATTCAATATATTAGAGGAAGAAATAATCCATGCCTGGATGAAACATCTACCGAACAAAAACTGAATTCTTACAGCACCACAGCTATCTGGTGGTATTAATAATATAGCCCAATATCAGGAAAACAACTAAAGTTTTACAAAATAGTTTCTTTTCTGTGAACACTAGAATTCTCAAGTAACAAAGAGGTATTGAGTATTAGTAATGGAAATACAATTGCTAAGAATTACTAAATAAAAATGTATACTTGTTATTATCTAATTTGAAGGCCACCGTGTATCACAGATTTTAAAATTTGTGCCTATATGTTTGTATACTTTTATTTTATAAAAGTGATTCTATTTTTCAAAGGTTCATATATCACTATAATTTTAAAATGTGCAATATTGGCCTAATAGGATGAGAGTCTACTTAGGCAAAATTCCACCAGGTTAAGCTTCTCAATGCTGTGCTGCACTCAGTATGCCAGCAAATTTGGAAAACTCAGCAGTGGCCACAGGACTGGAAAAGGTCAGTTTTCATTCCAATTCCAAAGAAAGGCAATGCCAAAGAATGCTCAAACTACCACACAATTGCACTCATCTCACATGCTAGAAAAGTAATGCTCAAAATT
>NW_011490652.1:13152-15210 GCF_000754665.1 Bison bison bison | reverse complement strand
TTGTGTAAACTCCGCGAGTTGGTGATGGACAGGGAGGCCTGCATACTGCAGTTCACGGGGTCACAAAGAGTCGGACAGGACTGAGCGACTGAACTGAACTGAAGCTTCTTGTTTGTACTTACCAAGTAGAGAAATCTGAGGTCATCTGTGTTCTATATTTGCACTGCATTTGCAACATTATTGCATGACTATAATGGTAATTATTTTAAAAAATACCTAAGACAAGATATTTTAACTTCTGACCAATCTTTGTTCAATAACCTTGACTCACAGTTTTCCATTCTGGCTAATAAGCCTTAAGGATATGATTAAATGTTAAGGAATTGCTGTACTGCATTTGTCTGAAGTAGAAACACAAACGTAGTTATTTGGACAATAGTCTAATGTCTACATAAAAATAAAACAGTTAATTTGAAAAAGAAAATCAGTTACAATAATTGATTGATTCAACTAAATGTGATACTATGAAGATTAATTTTAAGTTCAATTCTCCCTTTGTGGTTCCAGAGAATGTTAGTGATTTAGTTGTTTAATGTTGAGACATTTCATTCTTCTAGTATTTATTCTAGCATTATGTATAAAGTTTTCAGAACAGAGACTAAAATTGAAGGCTCTTATTTTAACTTGGATAGTTCAAGCAAATTCATTAAAAATAAAAATTACTACATGTCTCTAGATCAAACCTGTCAAATTTCAAATACAAATGAAACAAAATACAACAATCTTTGATGACAAAGATCATAAGCCATCTATAATTTTAATTTTCTTAAACTGATTATATAATCTACAACAAAAATGCAGTTATCAAAGGATAAATCTAGGTTTTATTTTTATTTTTTTTTAAATCTAGGTTTTAAATTAGATCAGTAAAGTGTGTGTCTGCATCTGTCAGGCTGTAAATGAATTGTTATTGACAGGTGATTTATAGATGGAATATTTCTCCTACAAGGGGCTTCCCTGGTGGCTCAGAGGTTAAAGCATCTGCCTGCAATGCCGGGAGATCTGAGTTCGATTCCTGGGTGGGGAAGATCCCCTGGAGAAGAAAATGGCAACCACTCCAGTATTCTTGCCTGGAGAAACACACGGACGGAGGAGCCTGGTGGGCTACAGTCCACGGAATTGCAGAGTCGGACACTACTGAGCGACTTCACTTTCACTTTCAAGGAAAAAAAATATTTAGTTTAACTGATGTAGTTTATTGTTTCCTCAAGGCATGCCATTCTACAGCATTAATAAAGCTGAGAAATGGATTATTGAAACATGTCTAAAAGAAATAAAAATATCCATGTACACAGTCATTATTAATACAGTTAAATGGTATTTAAAAAATGTAGACAATACTCAATACTGATCAATATTCTGAAATAACCTAAATGGGAAAATAATTTGAAATAGAATAGATATATGTAAATGTATAACAGAATTACTCGGCTGTACACCTGAAACAAACACATTGTTACTCCAGTATAAAATAAAATGTTTAAGAAAATATGGACAAAAATATACTTCTATTTATCATTGTAGTTAAAAGTCTGGGCTGGGAAGTAAAAAATATCTGAAGTGGATTCTTGACATAGTTGTTTACTATCTGTTTAACTCTGTGCTCAGTTGATCAATCATTTCTGACTCTGTGTGACCCCACGGACTGTAGCCCACCAGGCTTTTCTGTCTATGGGATTTTCCAAGAATAGTGGAGTGGATTGCCATTTGGAGAAAGTCTCAATTTTCATATTTAACACAGGCATAGAATACACATATATAATAATGATTATCAAATGTGCAAATTATATATATAGTACAAAAATATAGAGAGATTAGCAAGTGTACAAAAATAATAGTAGATGTGCACTTGTAATCATCACTTTCCAATAAATGACCATGGATTTTTCAGTTATTGTAAATTTTTTAGTTTTGAGAATCAGCTTTCAAGTAAGCCTTTTCTAGACGAAGAGCTAAGAAAATTTGATCAATAAGTATGGAAAATAAAATGCTGTTGTTTGTTCCAAGTGAAAACTCTTCAAACTTTGAAAGAAAAAAGATATAAGCTTAGTTACATAA
>NW_011490652.1:11057-13052 GCF_000754665.1 Bison bison bison | reverse complement strand
TAGAAGATATATCTAATATTCAAGTTGGTAAATTATATAAAATATGTAACATTGTCTTATAAAACATAAGATTTTTTCATAAAATTTGTCAATAAATTAACATTTAATTTGTTCAAAAAAAGTCACCATTTTTGCTATTTAATACACTCTTGTTTGATATTTACTATTCAAATCTAAAACCAAAATTAGCGGCAACACTTTGGAACATTTCAGGCCTTTGATCATTACACATCTAACTTTTCATTATTAATGTAAACCCTTTTCCTATGATAAAAGATATAATATTGTATGATACAATGAAAAGCATATCTGCCAGAGAGACCTAAATTCAATTCCAGACTGTCACTGACTAGCTTTTTTTACATTCTGCAAGTCACTTCAAATGAAATGGGACCTTCTGGAAAAAAGCAAATCTTAAGTAAGTGCAATTCATCACACTTAAACAGTATCTGTGTTTTATTAAGTTACTTATGAAAAAGTGCAAATTATGCACAAAGTCCAAAAATTCTAAAGGGTGACCTTCCTAAGCAAAAACAAACAAACCAAAAAAAAAGAAAAAAAACTAGAGATTCAAGGATATTTCATAATGTCTATTAGCATGCGTTTCACAAAAATGTCCCTATTTCTCTGGTTGGAGTCATTAATAATGAGAGCAGAAGGAAAATCCTAACAGCAAACAAGTTAAGAATATTTTTATCAAAGCATTGCTGGTTAATAGTTACCTCAGCATACCATTAATTCCCTCAAGCTTGAGTATCTGTCTCATCACCTTTGCATTATTGTCCTCAGAGAAATGTTAATCTTAACCCAGAGTCTGTATCTAGGAAATATATCCTTTCTCTTTCTTCCTTTATTAAAAAATTTAGATCATTACATAATTCCCAGGATAAGTTACTTACAAACAGTGACCCAATCTATTTAGCATAGTAAGAAGTTCACTGAATTTGAAGTTAAATTCTAATTTGGTGTGGCTTTAGGCAAACTATTTAGCTAATTCTGGATGTTGATTCTTTATTTGAAAAGAAAAAAGAAAGACAAGGAGGATAAAAATGTCTGTGACACTTAACTCACAGTGTTGTTTGGAGTGTTAGATGGTTAATGTGAAGTCTTTTGTCAGGATAAGTTCATCAACAAATATCAATTTTATGTAGAGGAACTGTATTTTTAAGGAAACATTACAATGAGGGTAGTGTTTGTCTTTTATATCCAATAGCACTTTGGCAGAATATGTGTCATCATTTACACTTTAAGTCTACTAATTATCTCATGAGATTCATTAAAGGAACTAAACAGGGTTTGCTTCTCTGACAACAAAAGATATTTTTGTAATACCTTCTAATAATCTAGTTCTTCCAAGGGAAAACAAAATGTGATTTCCCAGTGGGTAAAACTATTCACCCCACGTGATTAACTACTATTACAAAAAATTATCTTAAAGAAATGCTTGAATGTAATTCAAATAAAATGAGAAACCTGAAACCTCTCAAAGTTGCAGGTTGCAAGCATTGCCAAGACTTAGAGCAATACACCTTAGTTTATGACTTAACATTCTATATCTAAGCCAACCCACTGCAGTAATAGATTTTCCTTTTTTTCCTTTCAAATACTCTGCCTCCAGACCTATTCTCATAAATAATTTTATCTTTACAGAGAAAGAAAACTCTTAGGAACTTGGCTTTTGTGTATTTTAAATTGGAAACAAATCCTCATTTCTTTTTGTAAAAAGCCTTATTGGATTTATCCATCACAAGTACTCTTTTCTTGTTCAATATGATCACATCCTTATCTCCCAGCTCACAATGACAATTGTGTCATTGCATACTTATGTTATATGTTTGAAATGACTAAAACCAGTGATATCCTAATTGTGCCAAATAAAATTCAATAAGTGCTCACTACAACTTTCTAATACAAATTAAAGACTCCTAAAAGATTAAACATAATAAACAATTGTTCCTTTGATGCATAACCTTAATCATATTTGAACCCTCAATT
>NW_011490652.1:9270-10236 GCF_000754665.1 Bison bison bison | reverse complement strand
TTTCTTGATAATTTCTTTAGATTTAATGCAAAGACTCATGATGCATCTACTTTGGGTTTTGTATGTTTTTTTTGGTAAATTATTAGTTTTTTCCATAAATGCACTTGTTTCAATTTCTGGAAAAGCTTGTGTTTAAGTGATTTAGTTGCTATCATTAGTGTATGATATAAATAATATAGAAAATATAATAACTTTCTCAAAGAAAATATTAAACATTATATTATCAGAATGTCCTCCATTTATTTGAAAGATGATACTTCCTTGAGTTGTCAGTCTCTATCCTGGAATCTAATCTTAACTTGGAATTCTCAGTTTTTTCCAGTGAATATAATCAACCCATTTCCTTAGTAATGCTATTACTAACTTTTGCAATTCTGTATTATTAGCAATTACAAGCACTTCAACATTTAATGTATATTATATGACATTATCTACTGGCTGATTGTGTTTAATCTTCACTGACACCTATTTTAAATGTTTACTAAAATTATATGACTTATGATTCAAATTTTGTCCAGTGAAACAATATTTTCCTCTTACTTAAAAAATCTCATTCTATTAAGATGTATCCATATTTCCTCTGAAACAGGAAAAAGGAGAACTGGTCTAAAGTTATACAGCTGGATTTGATTACTCTAGTACACAAAATTTTGTTTAATATTTTCAGCATTTCTCATAGTTGTTAGATTAGTCCAAGAAATTATCTTATATTTTTATTCTGGTTGTTGTGATCCTGAAGTATTTTGGTGTTTTACATGAGTCAATTTTATATAATTTTTGAGTTTTAGGGCCATTGTAAATTAACTCAATTTTTTCCTCATTCTGTCTTAAGTTTTGACCAGCATATTTTCATAGAAGTACAGTAATATCTCTACTTTCTATAGTTTCCATCACTAGCCTTTGAAAATTGAATTTGAAGAAGTCTGTTATTTTTCTCAAATTCAATTTTCAAAGGCTAGTGATGGA
>NW_011490652.1:8509-9170 GCF_000754665.1 Bison bison bison | reverse complement strand
TCTATGCTTAAAATTAATAAATAAGAGTAATGAAATCCAAGGCAATTTTGGCAGACACCCAAGTTCATTTAGCACTTACAAAAGTATTTTAGTCCAGTTGGCCCTTTAGTTCACTGAGATCATGAAGTTGCACCAAACAAGCTTTGCTGTTGCTATTAAAGTATCAGAGCTTAGCAAAGACTAATAAAGTTTCATTAGGAAGGCCGTAGCTGCTGAATCCCAATGCCACAATTAAGACACGAAGTGACAATTTTTTCGTTTCCCTCACCCTGCCAGAACCACAACTGTGCCTAACAAACACAGTCTAAACACTCACAACTTGACTTATCTCAATAGCTGTTTTCAACATTGTTTGACACTGGTTCTATACCAAATTGTACTGCATACAAAGAAACGGAACTACGAAAATTTCTTAGACAGATTATGAATGAAAAGTTCTGTTGGATTAAATGGCTATTCTGCTGCAATCTATGATAAAAATCTAGGTGTGAAGAAAGCAGCTCCATGGGCTTTGAGTAGAATTTTAGGGGATAGCAAATATAAAATAACCTTTACCAAGTATCTTTTGTTGCTGTTGTTGTTGTTACCTTGAAAAATGTCAGACACAAAAAGAAACTAAAAATAATGTTTTCAACTTAGGTAAATGAAAATTTAATTAATC
>NW_011490652.1:7627-7930 GCF_000754665.1 Bison bison bison | reverse complement strand
TCATCAGCAGTGATGGTGACTGATTAGAAGCTCTATTTCTTGCTCAAGTGCTTAGCTTCTATTATAGCTGCACTGTTTTATATATATATATGTATATATATTAGCATTGGCCTTATATTCCCATGGGCTTCCCAGGTGGCTCAGCTGGTAAAGAATCTGTCCACAACGTGGGAGACCGGTTCGATCCCTGGCTTGGGAAGATCCCCTGGAGAAGGGAACAGCTATTCACTGTGGTATTCTGGCCTGGAGAATTCCATGGACTGTATAGTCCATGGGGTCACAAAGAGTCAGACACGACTGAGT
>NW_011490652.1:4466-5584 GCF_000754665.1 Bison bison bison | reverse complement strand
GATTGGGAAATTTTCCAGCTTAATAAAGCCAAAGAAATAAACAAACAAATCTTGGATATTTTTAACTTTCTGATAAGGTACAAAACTATTATGGCATTTGAGCAAAGGAGGGAAAAGGCAAGGTTGCAGAGTAAACTAAATAATGTTATCCCCTAATACCTCGTATGAGCTCCTGTTACACTCATTTTACATTTCTGAGCCTTAGTTTTCTTGTCTGTGAAATTAAAGAGTTGGATTAAATGCTCTTTCTGGCCCCTTCCAGTTTCAGAGTTTATGAAACCTGGGCCATTCTTGGCGTACTGTAATGAACCACCTGACAGTATTTGTTAAATTTAATATGACTATATGTTACATCTTTGGTGGTGCTTACTATGCCCAATCAGAATATAAGCTTCTCAAAGGACATACTGCCTTAAACTTCTTTAAGAACTCCCTTTCTTAACCCAGTCCAACCACTGCATTTAAAATTTGCAATGCTGAACAAGCAATAGGCTTTTAGATATTGAGGACTAATGAATCCAGGTATTGAAACCGGAAATATCTGTAGAGCCACATGATAAGGACGGAATATATGGTAGAGCTTTCTGTAAAACATCATAAACATTTTTTCCTTCATTGGAAAGGGCCTTGAAATAATGTAAAATTTCTCCAAGTTACTTTTGGGAAAACTGTATTCCAGGGAGATGAAGTTATTTGCCTAAGATCACTCTCTGGATACCAACAAAATATCAATCCTAAAATATATTGTGTTCACACAATTTAAATAAACCTTTTGCTCTCATTTCCTATACCAAAAATCGCAGGATGAAGGAGTTCATAATCCTGAAGGCAACAGAAAATGGTTTGCACATCAGGAGCTTAATGTCCTTCAGTTTAAATGATATAAACCTACACACAATTGATTCCTAAAGATATTTTGCTTCAAAGATGGCATATCAGAACAAAGTCAGTATTTACAAATCACTGTCAAACAGTCTCTAAAACAAATCATATATAAAATATAAATGTCTTTCAAGAAAAATGAATTAGGCAATAACACTAAATATTTTCCACATTAGGTAAGCTTAAACTTTATGGAGGGTCATTTTGATGGGTCATATTTTGAATTATTCTTATAA
>NW_011490652.1:0-520 GCF_000754665.1 Bison bison bison | reverse complement strand
TGAGGCTCCAATACTTTGGCCCCATGATGCGGAGAGCTCATTCACTTGAAAAGATCCTGATGCTGGGAAAGATTGAGGGCAGGAGAAGGGGACAACACAGGATGAGATGTTTGGATGGCATCACCGACACAATGGACATGGGTTTGGGTGGACCCGGGGAGTTGGTGATGGACAGGGAGGCCTTGCGTACTGTTGTTCATGGGGTCGCAAAGAGTCGGACATGACTGAGTGACTGAAATGAACTGAACTGAACTGAATGGTTGATAGAGAAACAGCTGAAGCTGGTAGTTCAGTTCAGTTGTCACTCAGTCGTGTCCGACTCTTTGCGACCCCATGAATCGCAGACACCAGGCCTCCCTGTCCATCACCAACTCCTGGAGTTCACTCAGACTCACGTCCATCGAGTCAGTGATGCCATCCAGCCATCTCATCCTCTGTCGTCCCCTTCTCCTCCTGCCCCCAATCCCTCCACATCAGGGTCTTTCCAATGAGTCAACTCTTCGCATGAGGTGGCCAAAGT
>NW_011490651.1:4487-4821 GCF_000754665.1 Bison bison bison | reverse complement strand
GGCTGTGTTGGATCTTTGTTGCTAGGGGGGCTTTCTCTAGTTAGGGCAAGTAGGAGGGGCTACTCTCTAGTTGCAGTGGCGTGGGCTTCTCATTGCAGTGGCTTCTCTTGTTGCCAAGCACAGGCTCTAGGGCACATGGGATTCAGTAGTTGTGGTTCCTGGACTCAAGAGCACAGGCTAAATAGTTGTGGCCCATCGTCTTAGTTGCTCTGAGGCATATGGGATCTTCCCAGATCAGAGATTTAGCCCGTGTTTCCTCCATTACCAGGCGGATTGTTTACCACTGAGCCACCAGGGAAGTCCCAAAGAATCATATTTAATTTTTGGTTTAGTT
>NW_011490651.1:0-329 GCF_000754665.1 Bison bison bison | reverse complement strand
CAGGAGAAAGCAGAGTTGGGCCAGTGGAGTAATATGAGTCTCAAAGGCATTAAGGCAGCATTGAAAATTTGAGGTCTTAATATACAGATGGGAATCTTATATAATGAGGTCTACAGATGAAATGGAAAAGGCAATGGCACCCCACTCCAGTACTTTTGCCTGGAAAATCCCATGGATGGAGGAGCCTGGTGGGCTGCAGTCCTATGGGGTTCTAAGAGTCGGACACGACTGAGCGACTTCACTTTCACTTTTCACTTTCATGCATTGGAGAAGGAAATGGCAACCCACTGCAGTGTTCTTGCCTGGACAATCCCAGGGACGGGGAAGCC
>NW_011490650.1:5156-5646 GCF_000754665.1 Bison bison bison | reverse complement strand
TCATTTGTATCATTTTTAAAAAAGATTCCACATATAAGTGATATAATAAGATATTTGTCTTTCTCTGGCTGATTCACTTCAGTATCTTCTGACAACTCTTTGCCATTTACAGATATTACTCTTTCAGCTTGGAGTAGTCTCCCATCCCTTCTTTAACTGGTAAGCTCCTACCATTTTAAAGGGCCCCACTATACATAAGCCATTCCTCATGAGATTTTAACAGGAACTGCATTAAATCTGTGTATGAATTTGGGGAAAAACTGACATCTTTACTACGTTGAGTCTTCTAATCCATGAACACAGTCTGTCTGTTTACTTAGATCTTTGATTTTCTTTTATCAGCATTGTTGTCCTTCTTAGCATACAGGTCCTATACAGGTAACTGGTAGATTTACACCTAGTATTTACAACTAGATTTACACCTTTTCCTTTGCAGCCAGTGTAAATAGATGTAAAAAAAAAATTGCTTCCTCATATCTATTGTTAATGT
>NW_011490650.1:0-815 GCF_000754665.1 Bison bison bison | reverse complement strand
GGTGTCTATTGATTATCTTTTTAAATTCAGTTTGAAATCTTTCTGTATTCTTTGTATGACAAATGATTTGCAATTTAAATCTGGACATTTTGAGTATTATGTTATGAAATTTTGGGTCATATTTAAACTTCCCATTTTAGCTGGCTTCTTTTGACACCCCTCTGGCAGGGGGAAGGAGTTGCTGCCTCCATGCTGGCACGTGGAAGTAAATGTCCAGATTCCCTGTTGGAATGTACTAATACTCAAGGAGGGAGGCCCCTTTCTCCTGCTAAATCTGTCCTTGGTGTTCCCCATGTGGCCTCCTCTGGCACCACAGAGAGCAGAGTGGCCTCCTTACTGCTGGGTGGTAGTGAAAATTCTAACTCTCCATTAGGCCCCCTCTGATACCACCTAGAAGGGAAAGAAGTAGAAGCAGTGACAGATTTTTTTCTTGGGCTCCAAAATCATTGCAGACAGTGACTGCAGCCATGAAATTAAAAGATACTTGCTCCTTGGAAGAAAAACTATGACCAACCTAGACAGCATGTTAAAAAGCAGAGACATCACTTTGCCAACAAAGGTCTGTATAGTCAAACTGTGGTTTTTCTTTAGTCATGTATGTATGTGAGAGTTGGACCATAAAGAAGGCTGAGCACCAAATAATTGATACTTTTGAACTGTGGTGTTGGAGAAGACTCTTTTTTTGTTTTGTTTTGTTTTGGTTTTTTGTTGTTTTTCTTTTATTTTCCAACCCTATGGAAATTTATTTTTTTAATTTTATTTTATTTAACTTTACAATATTGTATTGATTTTGCCATATATCAAAATGAGAGTCC
>NW_011490649.1:10301-10691 GCF_000754665.1 Bison bison bison | reverse complement strand
GTCTGGATAAGGTACGTCACTGGTGCTAGCCATAGTGCACTGGGACAGGGATGGTCATCCCCACCTGGCACAAGTTCCCCAGGGTGGGATGTGATGGGCTCACTTCAGCAGCCAACCCAGGATGATCCTGCCATCCACAGTCTCTCATTTAGCCAATCATGAAGGTTTTCACTGTATATGTTACATCCCCTCCATGCCGTGCCAGGCTGGCTGTTGAGATGGGGAGGTGAGGAGGAATTGCATGGCCAGTCCCTGCCCTTGAGAGCTGAGTCATTGAGCAGAGAGGAGATCTGACACCCTTAGATGTGCTAGCGAGTGCATCACTGATCCCCTGTGATGTTGTGTTGCTAGGAGACAAGAAGACTGACAAGGATCAGAGTAGATAAATGG
>NW_011490649.1:5135-6690 GCF_000754665.1 Bison bison bison | reverse complement strand
GTTAGGTAGATTTAGTGATAGGAAAAGCCAACAGCATACACGGGGATACTGATGAAAACAAGTCAGATGGGTAAAAGCTCTGGGGAGTGACGTGGTCACCCAAGGATCATGTACGGAGTGGAAGAGCACAGGGCAGAGGTTGGAAACCAGAGGAAAACAAAGCCCAAGATTTAGGAGGGGATCAAAGTAAATGGACAGATAAGGAGACTTAGAAGTAATGGCCTGAGAAGTATGGGGAAAGCCAGGGTGGGCTGCTGTCACAGACTCTGACCAAGGAAAAGTGGTTTTGAAAACGGAACGTGTCTGTGGCCAATACAGCACTGGGTACTATGGTTGGCCCACAGAGCTCTTGGGAGACGTTAGCAAGGGAATGTTGTGTGGATGGGCACATGGCGGAAAAATCGAGAGGTAACCAGATAAGGATGGTCCTGGAGTCTGTACTTTCAAGAAGCATGGCTTGAAAGGAACCAAAGATGCACGGTATTGGAAGTAGCGGGCTGTGTGCTCGCAGGGTGTGCTCTCCTCTCCTGGCTCCACCTGGTGATGCTGACCTGCACCACCCGTGGGTGGGGGTGATGAAACTTGCATTTTTGTCTCCCTCCTCTTGCTGTGGGCCGGGTCCTCCCTGGCTGACTGAGCCCCAGCCACCCTTCTGGCATGTGTAGACCCCTCTGAATCTGGGTCTGATCGTCCAGCCCATCCCCGGGCAGGGACGTCCACTCCTCATTCTCAGCCGCAAGGTCCCCTAGCCCATTGCCTGCTTAGGCTTCGTCTGGATTCAGTCCTTTTCCACATTTCTGCCACAGGTGATGCAGAGCCCTCCCTTGGATCTCACCTGCACCGCAGTAGGAACCAAGATCAGCTCCAGAAAATGAAATTCCTAAACTGCAGCCACCCTTCTGCCCAAAGCCTCTGTTGGATCATTGTACAGTGTGCCCCCTGTGAGTCCCAAGTGTGAATGGGGAGGAACCCTCCTTTCCCTGGTGTTCCTCTTCATTTCTTGTCACACCTCCCTTGTCTGAGCTCTCTCACCTCTGCCTGCCACTGCCTCTGTGGGCCATTCCCCCGCTGTGACTGGGATGCTCTTTCCTTTGGCTTGTCTTTCATTTGACCCAAGACTTTCCAAACAATATCCAGGTGTAGAATGTGTACCTTGTCGAGTACATCTAGGAGACGCTGTTGTCACATAAGCCCCACGCCCCTGAACTATAAAAAAACAGAGGGATAAAGAACGCAAGAGTCAAATATGCCAAAGGTGCCTGAGATGTTGGCTAAGATGAGCACTGAAGAGTGTCTGTGGGATCAGGAAGTATGGATATTAATGATGGCCTTGACAAGACCAGTTACAGTGGAGTGACTGGGAGAAAAGCTCCATGGAACGGGGCTGAGGAGAGAATATCTCAGCAGAATTTGATGCAGTTTTGCTTGGAAGGGCAACCGGTAATGTGCCAGTAGCTGCAGAATAGGGTGGTAGAAGACGGTGGGTTTCCCCCTGTGCTGTGGAATGCTCCGATGTAGAGGGAGCAGGTGCTGGTTCAGGAGAGAGGAATGATAA
>NW_011490649.1:0-1456 GCF_000754665.1 Bison bison bison | reverse complement strand
CACTTCAGATGGTCACTGCAGCCATGAAATTAAAAGACGCTTACTCCTTGGAAGAAAAGTTATGACCAACCTAGATAGCATATTGAAAAGCAGAGACATTACTTTGCCAACAGACGTCCGTTTAGTCAAGGCTATGGTTTTTCCAGTGGTCATGTATGGATGTGAGAGTTGGACTGTGAAGAAAGCTGAACGCCGCAGAATTATGCTTTTGAAGTGTGGTGTTGGAGAAGACTCTTGAGAGTCCCTTGGACAGCAAGGAGATTGAACCAGTCCATTCTGAAGGAGATCAGCCCTGAGATTGGTTTGAAAGGAATGATGCTAAAGCTGAAACTCCAGTACTTTGGCCACCACATGCGAAGAGTTGACTCATTGGAAAAGACTCTGATGATGGGAGGGATTGAGGCAGGAGGAGAAGGGGACGACAGAGGATGAGATGGCTGGATGGCATCACTGACTCGATGGACTTGAGTCTGAGTGCGGTCCGGGAGTTGGTCATGGACAGGGAGGCCTGGCATGCTGCGATTCATGGGGTCGCAAAGAGTCGGACACGACTGAGCGACTGAACTGAACTGAGTGAATGATAGTCCACGGAGTGGTCACCCTTGTCTTGCTTCCGATCATTGAGGAATTCCTGTATGTTTAAAGAGATCTTTATTATGACAGTGAGCTTTGACTTCAAAATCATTACGTGAAGTGGAAGTGAAAGTGACTAAGTCCTGTCTGATTCTTTAAGACCCCTTGGAATGTAGCCTGCCAGGCTCCTCTGCCCATGGGATTCTCCAGGCAAGAATAATGGAGTGGGTTGCCATTTCCTTCTCCAGAGGATCTTCCCAACCCAGCCATTGAACCTGGCTATCCTGCACTGCAGGCTGACTCCTTACCATCTGAGCCACCTACAATAATAACATAACATGCACAAGTGCCGAGCTAAGATCCTGCTGGGTAATTGATGCTGGACACCACCCAAGAAGCAAATGCTACTACTGCCCTCACTTTATGCCTTTGGGACCTGTGGCACACAGAGGAAGAGTCAGCTCTCCAGGTTCTCAGGGTTCCTCAGAGATGTCCCTATGTTCAGGTCTCAAGGCTGTCACATTGTAGCTTGCACACTGGTTTGCAGGATACATTCCCCTCCCCAGTGGAAGAGTGAAAGAAAATGCTCACTGGGATCGAGGATAACACAGCCTGCAATGCTTCGAAAGACTGACTGCAGGAGAAGGGAATGACAGAGGACAAGATGGTTGGATGGCATCACTGACTCAATGGACAGGAGTCTGAGCAAGCTCCGGGAGATGGTGAAGGACAGGGAAGCCTCCTGACATGCTGCATGCAGTTATGGGGTCGCAAAGAGTCGGACACGGCCGACGGACTGAAAACCAACAATAACATTTATTACAATGAGACACTAAGTGAAAGGGGGTGGAGAGGGAAACTACATAGAAAACGACTCATCCAT
>NW_011490648.1:9733-10585 GCF_000754665.1 Bison bison bison | reverse complement strand
TGTGTGTGTGTGTGTGTGTGTGTGTATTAGTTGCTCAGTCATGTATGAGTCTTTGCTTTTGCATGGACTGTAGCCCATCAGGCTCCTTTGTCCATGGGGTTCTCCAGGCAAGAATACTGGAGTGGGTTGCCATTTCTTTCTCCAAAAAGGCTGATGAAAGTATGTGAAATACTTAGCATGTAAAAATGGTTAAAATGTTAAAAATTTAAGTTAGATTTTTTTTACAACAATTAAAAACTTTTAACAACCAGGAAAAGAATTTGAATAGACATTTCACCAAAAATACTGCTTAACATGATTGAAAGTGAAAGAAATTAAGTTGCTCAGTCGTGTCTGACTCTTTGCGACTTCATGGACTGTCACCTATCAGGCTCCTCCATCGATGGGATTTTCCAGGCAAGAGTGCTGGGGTGGATTGTCATTTCCTTCTCCAGGGGTTCTTCCTGGCTCAGGAATCGAACCCAGGTCTCCTGCATTGCAGGCACACACTTTACCTTCTGAGCCACCAGGGAAGCCCTTAGCAAAATGTAAATCAGTTTCATTGAAATACTACCTCACACACATTAGCTTGGCTATAATCAAAACCAGGAAAAATAACAAGTGCTGCAGAGGATGTAGAGAAAACGAATCTTCATATATTGTTGAAAAATGTTGAAAATATACTGCTGAAATATATTGTTGAAAATATATTGCTGTAAAATGGTACAACCACTTTGGTTTGTCAGTACCTCAAAAATTAATATATAGTAGCTATATGATCCAGAAATCTCTTTTGATATATAAAAAAGAATCCCTAGAAACTGTTAAGTCCATTACAAAAACGTGCTCACAACAGCATTACTACAAGAGCCA
>NW_011490648.1:9239-9633 GCF_000754665.1 Bison bison bison | reverse complement strand
ACATGATTCAGCAATTCCACTTCTGGATATAAATTCAAAAGAAGTTAACATGGGGTCTTGAGATATTTGCACAGCCATGCTCAAAGCAGTGCTAATCACAACATCTAAGAGTTGGAAGCATCTAAACGTCCATCAAATGTGATATATACATACAATGGAATATTATTTAGCCATATAAAGGAAATTTTGCCACATGCCACAACATGCATGATCCTTTAAGACATCACCTAGAGGAAAACATAGGCAAAACACTTGCTGACATATATCACAGCAGGATCCTCTATGACCCACATCCCAGAATATTGGAAATCAAAGCAAAAATAAACAAATGGGACCTAATTAAACTTAAAAGCTTCAGCACAACAAAGGAAACTATAAGCAAGGTGAAAAGACA
>NW_011490648.1:4788-6002 GCF_000754665.1 Bison bison bison | reverse complement strand
AAGGCTGACCACTGAAGAACTGATGCTTTTGAATTGTGGTGTTGGAGAAGACTCTTGAGAGTCCCTTGGAAGTAGATCCAACAAGTCCATTCTGTAGGAGATGAGTCCTGGGATTTCTTTGGAAGGAATGATGTTGAAGCTGAAACTCCAGTACTTTGGCCACATCATGCAGAGTTGACTCATTGGAAAAGACTCTGATGCTGGGAGGGACTGGGGGCAGGAGGAAAAGGGGACGACAGAGGATGAGATTGCTGGATGGCATTACTGACTCGATGAACTTGTCTGAGTAAACTCTGGGAGTTGGTGATGGACATGGAGGCCTGGTGTACTGCAATTCATGGGGTCACAAAGAGTTGGACATGACTGAGTGACCGAACTGAATTGACCCTTAGAAAATGGTCAGGTATGGCATGCCAACAAACAAACAAACAACAACAACAACAACAACAAAAAACGGGCGCAAACCACATGTCAGGAAGGAAACATCAACAGGTAAATACTTAGTCAATGCTTAGAAAAAAGCCTCTGGAAATGTGCCTCATTTGCTCTATTATCAGTGAATTGAAAAGTTAAACTGCAAAGCAGTATCACTAATGAGAAACCAAAAAGGCCATTATCCAAAAGTCTACAGACAAGAAAGAGTAGAGCAATGTTAGTAAAGGGGAACCCTGTATGCCATTGGTGGGAGGTAAGGTAAGTGCTCAGAGACTTTATAAACATGGCTGCCAAAGTGTCTAGGAATCACAAAATGATGTAGATGATGTCATATGTCAGCTCCACTCCCAGAATATTTGAGCAATCAACAGATCGTGAAAAACACACGCAACACCCTCACCTCCACAAACATACCCTGGATCAGCAGTCACAATGCCCAAGAGATGAAAGGAAAGAGAATCGCTGGCTGCAAATTAAAAGAGAAACATACGGGACATAGAGACACAATAAATATGAGTCTGACATTATGAAAATGCAAAAAAAAAAAAAAAGCCATTTGCAGGAATATGCAGAAATCTAGAGCGAATCACAGTAAGTAAAGAAAGGCAGATTAAAGAGATATTACAACATATGCCTTCCAGAAGGGATTCAAAAACATATTGATGGGATGAGTACCCAAGGAAAAGTGAAATGGACTTACACTCCTGGTAAGAAAATTACAGTTGGCAAAGGGTTTTGGTGGGTGAGAGGCCAACAGGTGAAGCCTGGAATAGAGTTAT
>NW_011490648.1:3884-4688 GCF_000754665.1 Bison bison bison | reverse complement strand
GAATGGAAAGGAAAAAGTCAAAGTATATTGGAGATAACATACTTTTATATATAGAAAATCCTGAAGAAAGCACAAGTATTAGAAGTAATAAAAAGCTTGCAGAACACAAGATAAATATTTAAAAAATCAAGCAGATTTCTATACAATAGCAACAAACGTTTTGAAAATGAAATTAAGTAAACACTTGACTGTACACTAGCATTAAAAAGAATACTTAGGATGTAAGAAAGAGAAAGACAAATATCATATGGTATCACTTATATGTGGACTCCAAAATATGATACAAATGAACTTATCAATGAAACAGAAACAGACTGAGACGTAGAGAGCAGACTATGTGATTACCAAGAGGGGAAGGGTGGGGGAGGCATAGATTGGGAGCTGGTGATGAGCAGATGCAAACTATAATGTTAATATATAGAATAGATAAACAAGATCCTACAGTATAGCCCAAGGAAATATATTCATAGTTTGTGATAAATAATAACGGAAAAGGATATGGAAAATATTGTGTGTGCATGTGTGTGTGTTTACATATGAAGGAAAGGAAAGGTAAAAGGAAAGAAAGGAAAGGACAACTCTTGGCAAGCACGTACAGAAAGTGGATCCTTGTGTGTTACGGATAGATTTTAAAATGGTGCAACTGCTACAGAAAACAGTATAAAGGCTCCTCAGTAAACTAAAAATAGAACTACCACATGATTCAGCAATTCCACTTCTGGATATAAATTCAAAAGAAGTTAACATGGGGTCTTGAGATATTTGCACAGCCATGCTCAAAGCAGTGCTAATCACAACATCTAA
>NW_011490648.1:0-801 GCF_000754665.1 Bison bison bison | reverse complement strand
AACTGATTCAAATGTATTATTTTAATGGCTGAGTAATACTCCATTGTGTATATGTACCACAGCTTTCTTATTCATTCATCTGTTGATGGACATCTAGGTTGCTTCCATGTCCTGGCTATTATAAACACTGCTGCTATGTACATTGGGTACACGTGCCTCTTTCCCTTCTGGTTTCCTCAGTGTGTATGGTGAGCAGTGGGATTGCTGGATCATAAGGCAGTTCTATTTCCAGTTGTTTCAGGAATCTCCACACTGTTCTCCATAGTGGCTGTAGTAGTTTGCATTCCCACCAACAGTATAAGAGGGTTCCCTTTTCTCCACACCCTCTCCAGCATTTATTGCTTGTAAACTTTTGGATCACAGCCTTTGTGAGTCATGTGAAATGGTACCTCATAGTGGTTTTGATTTGCATTTCTCTGATAATGAGTGATGTTGAGCATCTTTTCATGTGTTTGTTAGCCATCTGTATGTCTTCTTTGGAGAAATGTCTATTTAGTTCTTTGGCCCATTTTTTGATTGGGTCATTTATTTTTCTGGAATTGAGCTGTAGGAATTGCTTGTATATTTTTGAGATTAGTTGTTTGTCAGTTGCTTCATTTGCTATTATTTTCTCCCATTCTGAAGGCTGTCTTTTCACCTTGCTAATAGTTTCCTTTGATGTGCAGAAGCTTTTAAGTTTAATTAGGTCCCATTTGTTTATTTTTGCTTTGATTTCCAATATTCTGGAAGGTGGGTCATAAAGGATCCTGCTGTGATGTATGTTGGCTAGTGTTTTGCCTATATTCTCCTCTAGGAGTTTTA
>NW_011490647.1:43300-44546 GCF_000754665.1 Bison bison bison | reverse complement strand
CAGGTGGTCTGGTATTTCCATCTCTTTCAGAATTTTCCACATTTTATTGTGATCCACACAGTCAAAGGCTTTGACGTAGTCAACAAACCAGAAATAGATGCTTTTCTGGAACTCTCTAGCTTTTTCAATGATCCAGCAGATGTTGGCAATTTGCTCTCTGGTTCCTCTGCCTTTTCTAAAACCAGCCTGAACATCTGGAAGTTCACAGTTCATGTATTGCTGAAGCCTGGCTTGGAGAATTTTGAGCATTACTTTACTAGCATGTGAGATGAGTGCAACTGTGTGGTAGTTTGAGCATTCTTTGGCATTGCCTTTCTTTGGGATTGGAATGAAAACTGACCTTTTCCAGTCCTGTGGCCACTGCTGAGTTTTCCAAATTTGCTGGCATATTGAGTGCAGCACTTTCACAGCATCATCTTTCAGGATTTGGAATAGCTCAACTGGAATTCCATCACCTCCACTAGCTTTGTTCGTAGTGATGCTTCCTAGGGCCCACTTGACTTCACATTCCAGGATGTCTGGCTCTAGATGAGTGATCACACCATTGTGATTATCTTGGTAATGAAGATCTTTTTTGTACAGTTCTTCTGTGTATTCTTGCCACCTCTTCTTAATATATTCTGCTTCTGTTAGGTCCATATCATTTTTGTCCTTTATTGAGCCCATCTTTGCATGAAATGTTCCCTTGATATCTCTAATTTTCTTGAAGAGACCTCTAGTCTTTCCCATTATATTGTTTTCCTCTATTTCTTTGCAATGATCACCGAGGAAGGCTTTCTAATCTCTCCTTGCTATTCTTTGGGACTCTGCATTCAAATGGGTATATCTTTCTTTTTCTCCTTTACTTTTTGCTTCCTTTCTTTTCACAGCTATTTGTATGGCCTCCTCAGACAGCCATTTTGCTTTTTTTTATTTCTTTTTCTTGGGGATGGTTTTTATTCCTGTCTCCTGTACAATGTCACAAACCTCCATCCATAGTTCATCAGGCACTTTGTCTTTCAGATCTAGTCCCTTAAATCTATTTCTGACTTCCACTGTATAGTCATAAGGGATTTAATTTGGGTTATACCTGAATGCTGTAGTGGTTTTCTCCACTTTCTTCAATTTCAGTCTGAATTTGGCAATAAGGAGTTCATGATCTCAGCCACAGTCAGCTCCCAGTCTTGTTTTTGCTGACTGTATAGAATTCTCCATCTTTGGGTACAAAGAATATAATCAATCTGATTTTGGTGTCGACCATCTGGCA
>NW_011490647.1:36522-39688 GCF_000754665.1 Bison bison bison | reverse complement strand
TGCTTTGTTTGGTTCTTATTTATATTTTTGCATATTTGTTGAAATCCTCACTGTGTTCATCTCAATCTTTGATCTCAAACATATCTTCAATATCTCAATATCCTCCTCAAATGTTTGGTAAGCATATTTGTGATCATTATCTTGTTCTCTTGTAGATTGCTTGTATCCACTTTTTTTAGTTCTTTTTTCAGGTTTGGTCTTATTCCTTCATTTGGAACATATTCCTGTCTCTTCATTTCCCCCAATTCTCTCTGTTCCTTTCTCTGTGTTAGGTAGGATAACTGTGATTGTTAATATTGGAGAAGTAGCCTTATATAAAAGATATCATAGAGGACCTCCAGAAGCATGCTCCCCTTTGTCACCAGAGCGGTATGCTCTAGGGATGCTCCCTATATGGACTATGTTCACTCTTCTTTAGTAGCAGGGCTGACTACTGTATGTGGGACTGGCCCAGTTTGCCATGAGGCTCTTGGTCTGCTAGAGGGCAGGGTAGGTTTCTTTCATGATTAGTTGTCTGTTTCAGGGTAGTGCAGGGCTGGTGCTGGCCTTCTGGGAAGCAGGACTGAGTCCTTATGGGCTGTTTCTTTAGCACTTGGGGGTAGGGTACTCAGGAATAGTGCTTGCCTCCTGGTGAGTGTAAGCCCCAGCATACACTAGAGAAAAAATGCTGGAGAGAAAATTCCAAAATGGTTTCTACCAGCAGTGGTGCTATAGTGGTAGAATAAACTCCCAAACTGGCTGTTGCCAGTGTTTAATCTCCAAGTAGCATCTTAGTTCCTCCTGTCTCTTTGGGATAGTCTAAGATTGGCAAGTGTTAGTTGTAGAAAATCTTTTCTGCTCGTCTTGGATCATTCTCATAGGCAGTTGCCCTGTAAATAGTTGTAAACTTGGTTTGTTCATGAGAGGAGGTGAGTTCAGGGTCTTCATATTTCACCATCTTGGCTACCTCTAAAGCACAGCATTAAACGTTAATTTGTGTGCCCTTTTTCTCCCTCCCATTACTGTTCTGTCTCAGACTTCTCAGCAGAGTGTCTGGAATTAGCCGAGTTCTCAGGCTATGAGGCAGTTGCTAGATTGGGATGAATGTGATATCAGGTGATTTGTTGTATGTGGCACAAGTAGAAGCTGGAACAGAGACAAAAGGTCAGTATAAATCAAACTGGGCAGACTTTAGCCATCAAAGTTGGCTGACAGTGAAATTTTAAGTGAAGCCCTATGGATAGTTCTGAAAGAAGCTTAATGTTCCCATAGTTGATTTAAAATTAGTGTGTCTACCTTTTTTTTTGCCTACCAGGCTTGGATTATCTTGCTCAAGCCAATTCTAAAATAGTATTAATTTGGTCTTAAGAATCTGTGCTTGTTACATATGTTTTAGTGTTCTGATACCAGTGTGACCAGGGTCACAGGATATAGCTGTGTGGAATACACATTGCCCAACTGTAAGGGTTGATGACTGTAGTGACTACAGTGTGATGGTGGCTCTTGGGATTACATACTTCTGGCTTCTCAGAGTGTGACTTTTCTACTAAGGATACCCTGCTAGTCATTTCTATGGACTATGGCTACGGCAGTGTTTTCCTTACAGTCCTGTTTCCCTGGCAGGGATTGTAACCAGGCATTGATAATTATGGGATTATGCTGGATATTTATTAAAAGTCATTTTTTGTAGAACACTGCCTTAAAATGTCTGCATCCAATTTTATTGGCATGCTAGCCATTCTGGATTTCTTATGTGGAAGCATGGGGTAAGATGGTAAAACTGAAATAAGTGCTACCCCATGGTGCTGCTTGCTTCTTCTTTTTTTTCTTTTCATTTTCTAACTTCTTCCCCCCAGAGTAAGTTTAAGAGGAAAATCTTTTTAAAAGTTCAATCTTTTTAAAAAGAAAACTGGATTATCAGGAATTGATAGATATAAATCTTTTAGAAAATATATCAAACCCCATCTAGCTTTTAATTTCAAAGTATACTTGCTTTTAAGACACTTTAAAATTGATATAATTATTATGATGTGAACATCTACTAAATCCATAATTCACTATTAAAACAAAGTGTTATGAGTGGTTAACCTTTCAATTGGATTGTTCCATGAATAAAAAACTTGAATTAAAACAATATAAAGGCTGTATTCTCCATTCTTTACACTGTGGGATAGCTAAGCATTTTTATATTAATATTTATCTAAACACTGACGTATGTTAAACTTCTTTCCTATAAAACTGGAAGGCTATGGCACCAATTGTTGCTGTTATCCTGTTATTTCTAGCAGATGTTTTGAATAATTCCCTTTGACACTATAGGGACATGCTCTCTGACAGCTTTATTCAGAATTAATCACATTTCTACAGAAGCACTCACTTTATGTTATATAGACTGAAGAACCCCCAAAATATCTCTGGGGACTATGATGAATTATTAATCTCATTTGGTCAGCCTCAGAGGAGCTTGTTTAACTTTCAGTGTGCTATATTGTTATGTAAAGACATAGATATACAAAGAGAAAAAGCATCCTGTAATCATCTCATAGTCTTACTTTCCAGTTCTGCATTCCTCTTTCTACGCCAGCAGAATTAACAGGTTGGTTAGTTAGTTCTAACCAACAGAGTCAAGTCCTCAAGCCTCAGAGTCTTTTGATGGTCTGGGGAATGTTCTCCCTGGATATGCTATACTGATCATTTAAAGTCTCCTCTGATTGGGGTGGGATTAGAGCAAGCCTTGGTACTTTGCAATTTTTATTTCTCCCTGTGTTTCATGCATTGGAGAAGGAAATGGCAACCCACTCCAGTGTTCTTGCCTGGAGAATCCCAGGGATGGAGGAGCCTAGTGGGCTGCCATCTATGGGGTCCCACAGAGTCCCATAGACGGCAGCAGCAGCAGCAGCAGCAGCAGCAGCAGCAGTGTTCTGCATCCTCCCTCTGCCCCCATGTGTTTAGGTAACTGGATGGTTGCCGGCTTTGAACACATATGGTCTGTGACTGGTTGAAGTTCAGACAAGGATTTGTTCTTCCCAGTTTGGGAACATATACTGCTGCTGCTGCTAAGTCGCTTCAGTCGTGTCCGACTCTGTGCGACCCCATAGATGGCAGCCCACCAGGCTCCCCAGTCCTGGGATTCACCAGGCAAGAGTACTGGAGTGGGGTGCCATTGCCTTCTCCGGGGAACATATAC
>NW_011490647.1:13031-36052 GCF_000754665.1 Bison bison bison | reverse complement strand
TCCTTTGTCCATGGGATTCTCGAGGCAGGAATACTGGAGTGGGTTGCCATTTCCTTCTCCAGGGGATCTTCCCAACCCAGGGATCAAACCCAGGTCTCCCACATTGCGGGCTGATTCTTTACCAGTTGAGCCACAAGGGAAGCCCAAGAATACTGGAGTGGGTAGCCTATCCCTTCTCCAGTGGATCTTCTGACCCAGGAATTGAACTGGGGTCTCCTGCATTGCAGGTGAATTCTTTACCAACTGAGCTATGAGGGAAGCCCAATTATGATGATAAACCCTTATTAAATGGTGGTTCTCATTGTTGTCTTCCAGAGGCTGAACAAAAGGGGATTTGTATTAAAATCTGCCTTTGAGCATAGAAATTCTATACCTGGCAAGTATGCTTCCATTATATTTCCTTCTCAAGTTTTCAATTAACCTTGTTGGCTTCCTTTCATTTCCTTCTCTCATTTTCTTTCTTTTGACACTTTACAATTGGCTCTATCCTGAAATCTATTTGTGTCTTGGCTGCTCCCCATACCCTGATGACAGGGTCTGCATTAAGGTGAGGTGAGTGAGGGACCTGCCTTAGGTGTTAAATTTAAGGAGGCAACAAAAAACAGTACTCAAGAGAAATAATTTAATTAATATATTTAAAAGATTAAAATTATGTAAAAAAGATCCAAATTGAACAAAATATCAAAATTTTGAATAAAGAAAGCAACCAATCCTGCACTTACACTACTCAGCCTCACCTGAATTCTGACCAGAACAGATAATATTTTCCCCATCTTTTGTAATTCAACCTGTGAAAAGAATTTCATTTATGGGTGATTCATGTCGTTGTATGGCAGAAACCAACACAACATTGTAAAGCAATTATTTTCCAATTTAAAGAAAGAAAAGGAATTTCATTAGACCAAATTGGCTTGTACTTACAGTCAAAATGCAAATGATAAACACTGCCGTTCTTTTTTCATTGGCCCTGCAACTGCTAGACTGTGACTCCCTCCAGTTTCCTCTCAATGATAAGACGTATGAACATTCCTGAGACACATTGCTGTTAGCTCTCAGGTCACCATCTTTGGCAACTTCCTGAAATTCTATTGGAAAATTCACTTGTCCTTTAAATACTACATTTCTCCACTACTGCATTTGTACCCTACTAGAGGCAGAGACGATAGAGGAGGTCTGAGCACTGGAGAGAAGCTACAAAAAGCTGATACAACTTTAGAAATGTATCTATACTGGGATATGAGGACACATTCTCTGTTCTTTGTTCTCACATACTTCATTTAACATGATTTTGCTTTGCATTCATCATACTGGAAGAGTAACTTATCTATTTCTTTTTCTAACTTGAGTTTCTCCTGACTTCTTCCTTTTTCCAGCTATAGGTCTGTAGTGATATACCCTCCTTCACTCTAGGATGTAGACATAAAACTGTTTTTAAATTTTATTTGTTTAAAGTTTATCTTGTATCTTTTGACCTTACTGAATTTACTTTATCATTTCCAAGAGGTTTCTGTAGGTTCCTTGAGATTTTCTACACAAATAATCATTTTTATTTACTTATTTGGCTGCACCAGGTTTTAATTGCAGCATGCAGAATCTAGTTTCCTTACCAGGGATCAAACCCAGGTCCCCTTGCGTTGGGAGCATGCAGTCTTAGCCACTGGACCACCAGGGATATACCAACACATAAATAATCTTGTAGTCTGCAAATAAGAAGAGTTTTATTTCTTCCTTTCCAAGCTGTGTACCTTTTGTTTCTTTTACCTACTTTACTGTTTTCTGGTTAGAACTTCTAACATTATATTTAATAAGAATAGTGAAGAAGGCATTCTTTCTTGATTTGTTCTTGATCTTAGAAGGGAAGCATGTCTTCTTTATCTCTAAGTATGGGATACGTGAAGCAGAAATGACCCTCAAGGGACTCATCACAGTGTTGTTCCTTGGGTCACAAGGGCCCTGGCTGGGCTTCTTTTCTCAAACTTTCAGGATCTTATTACATTAGTCCTATACATAATGTCCAAGATTTAAAGTTTTTCTCATTGAGCGAATAGGTGAAACAATGTCAGCTCCATCTTTCTGGAAACAGAAGACTCCCTTTGATTTCTGATGGCTTCTTTATTATGTATTGATCTAATATATGGTCTTATATATGGTCTTTATATATGATCACATCTAATAGTTCTGAGCTATGTTATTTCATACTAATATAATGAAACTACAACTTTTAAATTTTGTGAGAGTTGTTGTTGTTCAGTCACCCTTTCATGTCTGATTCTTTGTGACTGCATGGACTGAAGAATGCCAGGCCTTCCTGTCCCTCACCATCTCTGGAAGTTTGTCCAAGTTCATGTCCATTGCATCACTGATGCCATCCAGTCATCTCATCCTTTTATGCCCTCTTCTCCTTCTGCCCTCAATCTTTCCCAGCATCAGGGACTTTTCCAATGAGTGAGCTGTTCGCATCAGGTGACCAAAATAATGGAGCTTCAGCTTCCATCGTTACTTCAACCTTCAGGGTTGACTTCCCTTAAGATTGACTAGTTTGATCTCCTTGCTATTCAAGGGATTACATCATCTTTAAATTGATTTAGCTTTAAAATGTAGCTTCTCCAATAACTCAGTTGGTAAAGAATCTGCCTGCAAAGCAGGAGATCCCAGTTCAGTTCCTGGGTTGGGAAGATCCCCTGGAGAAGGGAAAGGCTACACACTCCAGTATTCTGTCCTGGAGAATTCCATGGACTGTATAGGCCATGGGGTCACAAAGAGTCTGATCAACATGACTGAGCAACTTTCACTTCACTTCAGCTTTAAAATGTATTTTACTATCTGGTTTAATTAATCCCTTTCAACTTCCTGATGAAATTCAGTGTCAAAATGCCAACAAAACTTTGGACATCATCAGGAATAGTATTGGGAAACAAATCTTTATTATTATGTCTCTTTAAACTAGACTTAGGCTGTGACCATGCTTCTCCACTTACTTAATAGTGTATTGACACAACGAGCAGCTATAGCAGCAGCTGCTGCACTGTCCCTGAGTGGTGTGTTGGAACTTTTCTAAGCCTCGAAGTAGATAATCCAAGTAGTTGTAGCTTAGAAAATGTAGATACAATTTACTCAATAAGTTCCCAAAGACTTGAAAACACGATAGCCTTTGATAGTTCAGTGATTTTAGGAAAATTAATCAGGACTTTTCACAGTTGGTTTAAAATAATGGAATTCTGTCTGATGCCTCAATACAACAGTTCATCTTCAAATTGGAGGAACTGAGATTAGAACACATAACACACATCCTCTCAGGACAATAATACCTAACTATGTCTTTCCAGGACTAGCCTATTTTTTTTTAATGTTGGCCAATATTTCTATACCAGTGTAAGTGCAGTGATTTAGATTTATTGATGTCCAATAGTTCTCTTCCATTGTAGAATTTATTGTTTAGAAACAATGTCAGCCACTTTTTTTTCTTTCCAGCTCCTTTGTTCCAATCAATTGCTTTCCTTTTAACTTATGTATGTTCCTGGAATCAAACTGACAAATACCTTTCAAATTCCAATTTTGCTTTAGCATTCAATTTGCCTCAGGTCCCTTCAATATTTTCCTGGTTATTCAGTTGCTGAATCATTCAGCAATTTCTCCATGTAATGGATCTGGCAATATGGTGGAGTTCAAAGGCATAACTAATTGCAAATGAGAAGCTAACTATATCAGATAATATGTATATGTTTCACTTCCTTGATTTAAAAAGATAGGAGTTGAATTTTGCTTTGAAATAAAATGATAATATTATACATTATGCCTTCTTTTCATCCTTCTAATTAGTATTTCAGGACTTTATTACTGAATTAGAAATGTATATTAATATATAGTATTACAATCACAATTTTAAAATAAAAGATATTCAAGCCAAAAAATTAGGCATGAGTATCTGTATGTTTACATGGATAAGTTACTTTTTAATAATTAGTGTTTAGAAGTTGGAAATTCACTTGATAATATTTTTGCTAAACTGGAAACTGACTTAACAATATTTTTGATAAATATTTTCCATGAAGATTTAGTTACAGTGATTCAAATTTGGAGATTAAGTTTTTATTTTGACTATTTTTTGATCATCTTCCATTGTGTTTGGAAAATTTAGATCAAGCAGTTAGAATTTACATTAAATTGATTATAGTTTTCAATTTTTCCTTCCATGAATTGTAGGATATTGTTTAATTAAAAAGCACAGTTAGTAGTTTGGCATTTCTGAACTTGGGAAATAACTGCTCATATAAGAAAGATGTCTTGGAGCTTTTATTAATACAGTGATTTACAATATTCTTATTTATTGATATTTCTTCATTTATATAGCTTTCAAGTTTATGTTTCTGTCCTTTGTCTGTTTACTAAGAAAGAAATTTTCCTAAGCATGTAATATACCTGTAAATTAAATAGCTTACCTTCATTATCATTGAAATTATGATAGCAATTTCTAGTAGCTATTAACTGATTGTGTTTCTTTATTTCTTACCATATTTACCCATGCAAATAATTAACCTTTTAGCCTCAATTATGGGTTTTTCTTTAATTTAAAATTGATTGGACAAAGTGAATTCTCTTTTGCTTTCCTTGACATGAGCCAATATATTTTTACTTATTTATAGAGATGAGTAGTAACATAAGGCTAATTCTGGCAATAACTGTATTTATATTAATGACCCCTGTTTGCAAAGTTGGAGGTTGAGGAGGGAGGAGATAATGGCAAATTTTTCAAGCACATAGATGGAAGAGGACACAAGATAAGCAAGTAGTGCCTCAGAGATGAGAATATTGAAAAATGTGGATTTTCATATAAAATGGATGGTCTAATGAATGCAGGGGTCTTCCAGGTGGTGCTAGTGGTAAAGAACCCACCTGCCAATGCAGAAGATATAAGAGATATGGGTTTGATTCCTGGGTTGGGAAGATCTCCTGGAGGAGGGCATGACAACCCACTCCAGTATTCTTGCCTGGAGAATCCCATGGACAGAGGATCCTGGTGGTCTACAGTCCATGAGGTCACAAAGAGTCAGATACAACTGAAGGGACTTAGCATGCATGCAATGAGTACAGAGACAAATAATGTACCCATCTTAAGGGTATTAAGTTCATTGTGTTGTCCATCCTAAGAAACAATATTTTATCTAGACAAGATGTTTTGTTTCTTGTTCAGTTGCTCAGTTGTGTCCGACTCTTTGTGACCCTATGGACTGCAGCATGCCAGGTTTCCCTGTCCTTCACTATCTCCTGGAGTTTTGCTCAAGCTCATGTTCCCTTGTGGCTCAGACAGTAAAGCGTCTGCCTACAATGCAGGAGACCCGGCTTAGATCCCTGGGTTGGGAAGTTCCCCTGGAGAAGGAAATGGCAACCCTCTCCAGTATTCTTGCCTGGAAAATCTCATGGATGGAGGAGCCCGGTAGGCTACAGTCCATGGGGTCGCAGAGTCGGACATGACTGAGCAACTTCACTTCATTTCACTTCATTTCATGTCCATTGAGTCGATAATGCCATCCAAACATCTCATCCTCTGTTGCCCCTTTATCCTCCTACCCTCAATCTTTCCCAGCATCAGGGTATTTTCCAGTGCTTAGATGGATAGTTAATAGATACCATCAAAAGAGAACTTGTACTTACACTATGACCCCTCAAGCTCATGACTACAGTGTGAATGGGACTAAGAAAGACGCCTTGTTCATGATTTTAAATCAAGCCTTCAAAAGTGATTATTTCAGAACATTGGATAAAAACTTGTGAATCAAGAAAATAGCAATTAAGGAGCCTATGTTTTTAGCCTTTTTATCCTCCTCAAACCAGAGAGGGCAAAATTGGAAATTAGGAGTGGGATTAAAATTATGTACACTGCCCTGTAGAATACAATAAAATAGAAGTTCTCTAATAAGGCTGGCAGCCATAAAGATCATCAGGTAATTGGAGACATTCCTGTCTTGCTCATGGGTCTAGACAGTGCTGTCTCTGAGGACTAGTAATCCTTACCTGGGGGATGGGTATGTGTGTTATGTTGAGTATGGTGATAAATATAACAGTTATCTGGTTGACAACTAGAGGAACAAGGCCTATCCAAGTCCATACTGGTAAAGAGATGTCAAATGAGCACAGGCTCAAAACAACATTCACATCTCTACTGTTCTGTAGAACATGACCACCAAAGCCACCTTGGCCTTTCTCTTGCTGACCCTAGAACAGTTCCTTCAGGCCTGGGAGATGAGCTGTTACAGTGAACCAACCACTGTGTTTTGTGGGGAGGTTTCCTCAAAGGAGACAAAGATTAAAAGGAAGGAACAATGTTAGGTAGAGTATTAGTAACGTAGTCTTGAGGATTGGTGAGCACATTTAGAAACTGGGAATATTTACAGAAGGTAAAGCTTTTTACTGTGTGTACTCAGTCACATAGTCATATCTGACTCTCTACAATGCCATGGACTATAGCCTGCCAGTCTCCTCTGTCCATGGGATTTTCCTGATAAGAGTACTCCATTTCCTCCTCCAGGGGATCTTCCTGACTCAGGGATTGAACCTGAGTTCAATGTCAGGTTCTCCTGCATTGGCAGACAGATTCTTTACCACTGAACCACCTGGGAAATCCTGTCATTGACTACAGGAAAAGTAATGTTACCAGATAATTTAATTTTTGCTTTTTCAATATTCCCTATACCTATTCCCAAGGCTTCACTAAAATCTTGTGTACACTTAAAAACTTGTGTGTATGTTGTAAAGAATAAAGTGAAAGAGTAATAAAGGGAAATATGATCTACCTTATTCATTCTTATACACATTTATTACACTGATGGAACCCACTCAAAAAGAATGGTGATCTTGTAAAAAAAAAAATACATAAAATGCCAGAAAAAAATTAAGCAGAGGCCCATGGCAGTTCTGGGAATGATAGAAAGAAACACATATATGGGAGGAGTGACTTTGAGGTCATCCTCTGGGAGATGTCTAAGAGTAGGATGAAGAATAGATGGAGGGGGCTGCTCAGCTAGATAAATAGCAGTGAACATTTCCTTAGCCCTTTTCCTGGTTCTTTTTCAATGGTGCTTGACTTATTTGATAGAAATGCTTCTAGTTATGCTAAGCAAATGTAATTCTATTTATCCTGAAGCAATCACTTCTAATGATAAGTTCTTTTCTAAAATAACTCTTTCTACTTTAGATATAATTTGAAATGATTCCTTAATGATTAAAGTCTTCATAATTTAATCTTTATGAAAAGTTGTAATTGTAATTCTTATTTGTAGCATATTTTCTAAAAATTGGAAGAATTAAACTTTCACAGGCTACTTTCAGTTATTGATGATTCAGGTTGCTTAGCTTTGCCCTTGCTATCATCACAAGGTATTTCCCTGATCCCTGTATTGATTATGTTGTTGTTAAAAACACATTTGGAAAGTTTATTTTCTAGGTCATTTCCCTTATATCCCTACTTAAGGTCTCACATAAACTTTTTCCTAGAGAATTTCAGTATGTATACCTTTCAGGACTTTGAATCAGTGAAAATTTTGTATGTTAATGCAAATTTTGTAGCTCAGTTCCTCTGGGGAGAGGGTCTATCTATAGTTTTTATCAGATCATCAAAGTTGTTCATGACCCAAAGAGACTAAGAAGCTTGCAACAGTCTATCACCTAGAGTTTTTGCAGTATTCAGTGCCCTGTGTAAATAAGGATAGGTCAAGCTTGTTCAACACAAAAATTCATAAATTAAGGATGTGCATTGTATTGAAGAGGGCGGAGGCTGGTGCAGACAAAGCAAAAAGGAATCAGGGCAGTTGGGGGAAAATGATCCAGTCTGATGTTAATTTTTTTGTGTGTGTACTTTTCTCTTTTATGTACAGTTACTCAGTGCTTATTGGTGGTGATACTTGATTCATTTTGTGCTTGTCATTTGAGATGTAACTACAAAGATTTATTTCTAAGTCAAAAAAGGTCAATATTTTTTGCTGTTCATGAAATTACAGTGATTTCTATTTGATTCATTTTTCTTTGCCTTTTTAAATTCATGTTGTGTCTTTGGTTATTTACACTATTGGTGTGACACCCTAGTATGTATAAGTAAATTTGAATGTACTTTTACTCAAAATTCTGAACTTTCTTTTCTTTTTTCTTTTTAAAACAGCTTTTTTGAGGTATAGCTGATTTACACTGTTGTGTTAGTTTCTGCTATACAGTAAATTATTCTGCTATACATACATGTATATAATTTTTCAATTATGGTTTATCACAGGATATTGAATATAGTCCCCTGTGGTATATAATATGACCTTGTTGTTGATTTACCCTACATATACTGGTATGCATATACATATGCTGCTGCTGCTAAGTTGCTTCAGTCGTGTCCAACTCTGTGCGACCCCATAGACGGAAGCCCACCAGGCTCCCCTGTCCCTGGGATTCTCCAGGCAAGAACACTGGAGTGGGTTGCCATTTCCTTCTCCAATGCATGAAAGTGAAAAGTGAAAGTGAAGTTGCTCAGCCGTGTCCGACTCTAGCGACCCCATGGACTGCAGCCTACCAGGCTCCTCCGTCCATGGGATTTTCTAGGCAAAAGTACTGGAGTGGGGTGCCATTGCCTTCTCCGGATACATATGCTAGTATCCTCTAATCCAAAGCTCCCTATCTTTCCCTCTGCCACTCCCCCTCTTTTGGGTAACATGTCTGTTCTATACATCTGTGAGTTTGTTTCTGTTTTGTATATGTATTTGTTTATGTCATCTTTTAGATTCCATATATAAGTGTTATCAGATGGTATTTGTCTATCTTTGTCTGATTTTCCTTCACTTAGTATGATAATCTCTAGGTCCATTCATGTTGCTGGAAATGATGTTATTGTTGTTCAGTCACTAAGTCATGTCTGACTCTTTGCGACCCCATGGACTATATAGTCCACGGAATTCTCCAGGCCAGAATACTGAGTGGGTAGCATTTCCCTTCTCCAGGGATCTTCCCAAACCAGGGATTGAACCTAGGTCTCCTGCATTGCAGGTGGATTCTTTACCAGCTGCGCCACAAGGGAAGACATGGTAGTGGTACTTAATGACAAAAATGCATATTTTTCCAGGAAAGTGTTATGAAAATCTTTTTCTTGTATTATAGAACTTAAGAGCTGGGAAGAGATTTAAGATGTTATTTTTTTTTCCCATTTCATAATATATACAAGCAGAAACTGAGATTGAATCAACTCCTTGACCAATTGTAGAATCATGGCATTTGAGGGATTCAAAGTTATGAGATTATTTAATGAAACCACCATCTGGGACCTGAATCAGTTTTTCACTGAGTATAAGAATTTGAGGCTGTAAATGACACTGAATGACTATTTTTGTTGTTGTTGTTCTTTGATCTGAGGTGTGAAGACTTTGCATAGCACCATTCCTAAGAAATTATCAAATTGCTATTTAATAATTTCTGTTTTTTATGGTAGTTATATTTTTAAGTTGCTTTGAACACTAAATTAGTGAATACTAATCATTGCCCCTAGGGTAACTATGGGGTTAGGTTCCTGACAGCCTCTGGTCACACTTTGGAAACCAATCAATACATAACTTTCTTTTATGTATGTTTTTGTTTAAAGCACCTTATTTAATATGTAATGTTGATTCATTAACTTTGAACTCATAGCCAAAAGCACTATAACCTATACCTCAAAGAAGTTTATTTAATACATGTGTTTTCTTTGTAAGGCACATCACAGCCTTTTTGAGGCTGGGAACACTGGAGAGCCCTTCTGAAGTATGCTTGGGACAAATTTTAAGCAGTGAAATTGCCCTTCCAAAAGGAAACTTGAAAAAAAAAAAGTGGCACTAAATAGAACAGAAAAGAATACTTGTTTCCAGTATGAGAGCTGAAGGAGAAGGCTGCATGGTGCCTTGTTCTGCCTCACTGAGAACATGTGTGCATGTGGCTCATATACATCTCTGTGTGTGCCCATGCCTGGGAATGACCATGACTGTGACAGCACTATGGCCATTGATTTGGAAGGTACAAGTAAATTTAGTGAGGTGAATTCACAAATATGGAATCTGTGAATAATGATTTCTATTTTCAACTTGAGGAAATAACCTGAATTGAGGCTGACAACTCAAGACCACTTTTGGATTTTTCTACCTTCTTATGAAGTCTGTTCCTGATTTCCCATTCTGTCTCCTGGGGACAGAAGTAGGTATAATATTTTCATCTCCTATAAGATTTTCAAACATCTGCAGAGAGCCAATCCCATTTTTTTCTTACTTTTTTTCCCTTCTTTTTTTAGGCCACACTGTGCAGCATGTTGGAGAAGGCAATGGCACCCCACTCCAGTACTCTTGCCTGGAAAATCCCATGGATGGAGGAGCCTGGTAGGCTGCAGTCCATGGGGTTGCTAAGAGTCAGACACGACTGAGCAACTTCACTTTCACTTTTCACTTTCATTCATTGGAGAAGGAAATGGCAACCCACTCCAGTGTTCTTGCTTGGAGAATACCAGGGGCGGGGGAGCCTGGTGGGCTGCCGTCTATGGGGTCGCACAGAGTCAGACACAACTGAAGTGACTTAGCAGCAGCAGCAGTGCAGCATGTAGGATCTTAGTTACCTCACCAGAGATTGAACCTGTACCTCCTGAAGTGGAAGTGTGGAGCCTTAACCACTGGACTGCCAGGGAAGTCCTCAGTTTTCCAAGATAGTTCCATGATGGATTCAACTTCATCTCAGCTGCAAAAAGGTTCACAAATTCCTCATGACTTTGGTGGGACCCTAGGAAACAATTGACCATAGATTGATCCATTGCCTTGAGTGCTATGCTCTCTCCTTGCTGCAACCCATGCAAGTTCATTCACTACAATAAACCTCCAAGTAGAAATCACCCAGTAAACAGGAAAAAAAACCAAACAAACAAACAAAAATACAAAATTAAATTATAGATAATTGGTCACTTCTGTCTTTCATTTTATCATAGACCTCACCTGTTCACTCTGGAGGGGAAAACAACAGAATCAGGCCTAGAATCTCTCTTAAATCCTAGTTAAACATGTTCTGCTGCATCATGTTCCTAGCAAAATAGTTCCGTAAGTAACTTTTGGCTCCTAATTTAACTTTAAGAATAACCCCAAAAGACTAGTCCACAACAAACATGTTACTTATGAAAGGGGAATTTTATGGTCATGGTACTTGATGACAAAATGTATATTTTTCTTTTAATTTAAAATTTAGTTTTATGTCAAACAAAAATAAATGCTCATTTCATTGATGTCCTTTGGTATGTGTGTGTGTGTGTTAGTTACTCAGTCGTGTCCAACTATATATGACCCCATGGACTGTAGCCCACCAGGCTTCTCTGTCCATGGAATTCTCCAGGCAAGAATGCTGGAGTGGGTTGCCATTGCCTTCTCTGAGATATCTTGAGAAAGGGCTAGAACCAAAGTCAAGAGGATCAACGGTGGACACTACTTGTGTCTTTGGGGAAGTCTGTCCTGCAGATATGTTTATTGAGCCCATACACTGTTGTCATGGGCAGGGTTCACACTATTACCACTTCTTTGAATTAGTGGGTATCATTTAAAAATCAAGGAATTTGGCATAAAATTCTGGATTTCTGGCTTGTCTTGGAAAATCAGATGACTGCCCTGGGATGACTTCAATAACGGAATACTTGACAGATTTTTGTGGTAGTTGACCCTTTAGATGGGATGTGTGCTTTTTGGATTTGCCTTAGTCTCCAACGCTCTGTGTTGTCTCCTCAACTCTGAGGTTTTCTCTGTCTCATTCCTATAGTTATTTAAGTTTGTGACTCCTGTATTATCAACTAAAAGAGTTAGAATCTTTCATGTTCAGTTCAGTTGAGTTCAGTCGCTCAGTCGTGTCTGACTCTTTGCGACCCATGGATTGCAGCATGCCAGGCCTCCCTGTACATCACCAACGCCCGGAGTTCACTCCAACTCACGTCCATCGGGTCGGTGATGCCATCCAGCCATCTCATCCTCTGTCGTCCCCTTCTCCTCCTGCCCCCAATCCCTCCCAGCATCAGAGTCTTTTCCAATGAGTCAACTCTTCACATGAGGTGGTCAAAGTACTGGAGTTTCACCTTTAGCATCATTCCTTCCAAAGAACACCCAGGACTGATCTCCTTTAGAATGGATTGGTTGGATCTCTTTCATGTTACAATGCTTTAAACTATTTTTTTTTTTTTTATCTATGCAACATATCATAGTATTAAAAATGTGTGATGGATATTGAGTGTACTATTTGGGAATCTTATTGCATATTGTAGGTGTAACATAGTATTCTTAGTAATAAGCTGGAAAGAAAGCTCTAATTAAGTTTATACATCATTAAAAAGCCATACTCTTTGTGCTTCCTATTCTTGGCAACTTTGGTATTTCTCATTGCCAGTTTCTTCCCTGTAGGTGAGCATTTGGAGGTAAGCCTAAACACCTACCACCTCCTCAGGTTATTTGAGGAATATTGAAATAATTTTGCATATTCAAAGACATGCCTTCTGGCCACTGTGCACAATTCTCAAGGCATGTTGAGTTTTAGCGGGTATAAAACCCAAAGTCTTAATGTCATTGCTGTTTTTACATCTTATTCACTATCTCCAAAGCATAACCTTTGTCCAACCACAACAAAATGCCTTCAGACAGTTGACAGTGACTCAATGAAATGACAATAAGAGGAGAAATATTTGGACCTAAAATAACAATAGCAGTAACAGCAACAAAAACAGCTATAGCTGTAACAGCTGCAACACAATCTCAAACTCTTATCATCAGCCTCTTTCTCCCTCAATATTAACAAGACAAGAGGATGGGATTGCTTTCCTGGCCTCCATAAATGTATTATGTGGGAGTTTTAGGAAATTTTTACTGTGTACGACAGACTTGATGTTCATGTTGTCACAATCTTTCTTTTACTCAAATGTCATAGTGGGGGAAGTGAACATTCTTTTGATGATATAACTTGTATTCCTGTCTTCTCTGGGCCAAATATTCCCTACCTTGTTTTTGTTGTCATTGCCTAGTCACTAAGTTGTGTCTGACTCTTTTGTGATTCCATGTGCCAGGGTCCAGCCCCGGTGGATCCAGGGAATTCGAAGCAGGGACGGTGTTGGCGAACTGGATACAATAGCTTTAATTAAATATTAATTGGAGACATAAAGAGTAAAGAATAAGGATAGTTCAGCAGGAAAATTCAGTGGAGAAAAGAGGCTGAATAATTCAGCTAGAAGGTGAGAAAAAGAACGACATGCGGAGACCAAGCTTCCGTGAACAAGGCCGGCACTTTATTTTCCAAAGTAGTTTTTATACCTTAAGTTATGCATAGAGGATAATGGGGAAGGGGTAGAGTCATGCAGTAAGCCAGGTTTTCTTCCTGCAAACTTATCATATGCAAAAGTTTAGGTGATTTACATCATCTTCTGGCCCAGAGGCCTGTTAACATTTTAAGATCCTTTTTTTCAGAAAACTTATTTTTCTCTAAAGGTGATTATTCTAAAGTCAGGCACCACCCTCCAAAAGCATTAGATAAAGTTGCATTCCTATAGGGCAAAGGTGTGGTGGACTATAACAAGAAAAAGAATTAACTCAAGGGTCCAAGGTTACAAACATTAAAGCTACTACTTACATTTCTATACACCAATTATATTAATCAATACACTGCCAGGGACACAATAGGTGCGGGATATGGAAACTTAGCAGCAAACATTGGCCCAACAAGTGAAAAACCTTCACCAATACAATTTCTAATCAATCTTTTAACTGCTCAAAGGAATCTGTATTTAGACAGTTTAGAACATCTCATGCCTCTCACAGTTGTGAACTAAAACACTCTTGTCATGCCCAGGAACTTTATTAACTGGCACTGTAATTTAACTCTTTTTCAGAGAGAGGTGGTGGGGGACAGCCCCCTGTAAAGTCAGAGGTGTAGGTGAGAGCACAAAGCAGAAAGTAGGCAGACTCTGGTTTGGGGCGTAGATGCTCGAGAATTTCCAGGGGGACTCCTGAGGCTTGATCCTGCCTTTGTGTATGTCGAGCCTCCTTCCTCATGACCTTTGCCATGGGCTGAGTTCCTCACGCTGGCTCCCGGCATCCATGGACTGTAACTTTCCAGGCTCCTCTGTCCATGGGATTTCCCAGGTGGGTTGCCATTTCCTTCTCCGGGGAATCTTCCCAACCCAGAATCAAACCCTCGTCTCCTACGTTGGCACTGAGCCACCAGAGAAGCCCTGAACATGTACATATATGGATATTGTTTAGTGCAAGTTCAGACTTCCTCTTTGGAAATGAATTTTAAGGATTAGTTTTGTGGTTTCACTTTAGAAATAAGTGATTATGCATATTCAATGGCTTTGTGACACAGCTATTGCAAATAAATTATGTTGGTTCATGGATGATAATCCTTATGTAAGATGATCATTAAATACATGATTGTGATGTCAAAGGCTCCTTTATTTTTGTCTCTGTGTCCTATTGGAAGTCTACCATTTGTTATAGGAGAATTGTGACTAACATTTCACCTGATTGGAGTACAGATTATGTCTCAGCTTTTTTTTTTTTTTTTAATGGGTTTAAACTTTTTTTTCTTCAAGTGAATGATTGCTTTCTCTTTTGGCCCCCTGTAATACCATGTGGAATCCTTTTTCTTGTAGCTGCTTTCAAATATAAAATTCAATGCTTGTCATATAAATTACAAAAAACACATGAACACAAAATGATTTTTATATTATTCTATAGTCAGAGCATTTTATTGAACTAATCAAATATATATTAATAGTACTGTTTCTTGGGTCTTTTTATTAAGAACAGCAGTCACAAGTTCATTTTCCCTAGTCTTCTCCTGTGTAAGTCACCTTAGGCTGTTATACTATGTCTGGCTTCCCTATCACAGTGACAATGCCTTATAGAAGCAAGAAAGCTTCATTGTTTGCTCATGCTACATGCTAATTATGGATCATTCATTGCCTATGGCTCAGTTTCACAGTGTCTTTACTTATTTATTTATTTCTGGAAACTTAAGTCAACAAAGAAGCCCTTATATGACTACAAGAAAAACCATAACTTTGATACGCTGTCTAGATTTTTAATAGCTTTTCTTTCAAGGATTGTCTTTTAACTTCATGGCTGCATTCACCCTTCTCAGTGATTCTGGAGAAAATAATCTGTCACTGTCTCCGTTTTTTTCCCCACATATTTGCCATGAAGTGATGGGACCCACTACTTGGTAAAAAAAATTCACTTATCTTCCTTTTGTACCCAAAATATATGAAGTATTAGAATTCTCTTCCAATGGAAATGATCCAAAAGTTCTGCCCAGTCATTCTCAAAGTCTAGATATGTATGACAGTCTCCATACCAGGTCCAAGTGTGGTTTATCTTGAGTTGGAGGTTTATCTTTTTTTAAAAGTCATTCCTATATGTTCCACATTCTCCACATAACAATGAAAGAATAGGAATGGATAATTATGACAAATTCTCATCTGAAAAAGAAAATAATGGGGAAGCACAGGAAGTCATTGATCATAGCAATTGTGCAATTACAACTGGACAGCATGAGGGTCCCTAAAGAGAAGATGAGGAATAGTTATCAGTTAGGCCCTTGTTCACTGCCCTCTAAGGCTCTTGGCTCTGCTCTCTTGGAGGTCTTCCTACTTCTCTGCATCCTCTTTTGTTGTACCTAAAGAAGGGAATTGGGGAGTGTGCTCTGCTTGAGGTCAGAGCAAGGGTCTCAGTCTATTTCCTGCTCACTGAAATCAAAGGGACAATTTCATTTCTCAAATAGTCACTGTCTCTCTCAGTCTAAACTCATGATTCTTCTGCTATTTCATCTCTCTTAAGAACTGAGTCAGCTTTTTATTAATTTAATTGATAAATCAGTATTGATCAATATGCATGATTCCTTTGAGACATGCTCCATCTTTCTATAGTTAGTTATGGCTACAGTATTAGTTTTCAGTTACTACTATAATGAATTACTACAAATTTAGTGTTAAAAGATATCTTTAGCAGCAGGTAACAGTACTCTTAAACAATACAGCTTTATTATTATCTATAGATCAGATGTACAAAATGGATCTCATGGGCTAAATCAAAGTGTTGACAGGACTGTGTTCCTTTTGGAGGCTTGAGGGGAAAATCTTCCCCTATATTTTCCAGCTTTTAGAGGCTTTTTCCTCCCTCACATCCTTGGCTCAAGGCTCACTTCCATTTTCAGAGTCATCATGCTTATCATATCTCCTTCTCTTAACTCATCTCTCTCTCCTTCTTTTACTTATAAGGATCTTTGTGATCAATCACTTTGGTCATTCAGATAATCCAGAATAATATCATTTAGAAATCCTTAACTTAATCATATTGCCATGTAAGGTAATATGTATTCACCATGTATGTACCATGTATATATGTACCATGTATGTATGTACCATGTAAGGTAATATGAATCAGGAGAGACAAGTACATCTTTGGGGAGACATTATTATTCTGCCTATAACTGGTATCTTGTAATTGTCAAATGTTCATAAGAGAGCTATACCTTTAGTCTCTTTACATTGAACCATTTTGTAAAACTGAAGAAATCTGCCATTCACCCTCATAATACTTTTTTTTTTTTTGAAAAAGTGTCTTTAATTTGGTGTTTGAATGAGCTGTGTTTTTGTCAGTCTTTGTTTTCAGATTTATCATTTATTTACCAATAAGAAATAAAGACAAGTTGTATCTTATACATTGGTAAGGCCTTCTTCATTGGTAAGAATTTCTAGACTCTTTTCTTGGTTTCCCCCCACACTACAATTCTCTGGCAAATTAGCTAGTTCTTTTCTGTATTCATCTTTTGCTAATAGTATCTTGCCCAAAAGCAGCCAACAGCAGTCAATTCATGCTAGCAATATTCTTTTTTAAAACATCTTTATTGGAAATCACAAGATGGTTAGGTATATTATGTGCTCTTCAACTTATTGTGGGAGTCAGTTTTATCAAATATTTGCTATCATATAACATAGATGATTGTCTTTCTCCAAAATATGTCTCCTTGCCAATAGCCTCAGATCTGGCACCATGTATTTTAGGCTGCCTACATTCTGGCTACACTTTAGAGTCAAGAATAATTTTTCTGTTGGGCCAGCTTTAGACTAAAATATACTAACAAAGGATTTGGAAATTGCATTGGTTTTAATGAAGTTTGTTTTATTTTTTCTCTCATTTATGGTACCTGTATATAATTTTTTTTTTGAATTACACCTCATACCTATGTATTTTTCTTTTTTCTTTCTTTTTTTCACTAAAAGTTGACAAAAAGGGCCCATTTGGAACAATGCTGAAATTGTGGCAGAAAGAACCATACCAAAGCTGTTCACTCTTCTGCTAAGAGATGACTTGTGCCAATTCCAGTCATATTTTATTGGCCAAAGAAAGCCACATGGCCAATCCTTATATTAAGCAGTGATAGATCTGAATCATGGTCTTTTCCCTTACTGACTCTCTGAATCTGGGCAATTTTTCTTCTTCTGTTTTACATTCTTGTTCCTTATATTTAAAATGGAATTAGTAATGTCTTCCTTGAAATTGAATTAACATGGCAGTGTATATTATATAATTACTAGCCAAGCATAAGAATTTGAAATATTAATATATGGCCTAATAAATTGAAGAACATAAAGGCGTCTACTCAGCTGACTTTTCAATTTGTAATGGCAAGGAATTTAAATTGATTAAAAAGAGGAAAGGAAGTATTTAGATGAATGGAAAGCATTTACAGTGACATGGAGTGTAGGAAAAGATACTCTGTATAGTAAAACCTTTAGATAATCATTTTTCTAGCCAGGCTTCAACAATATGTGAACTGTTAACTTTAAGATATTCAAGCTGGTTTTAAAAAAGGCAGAGGAACCAGAGATCAAATTGTCAACATCCGTTGGATCATCGAAAAAGCAAGAGAATTCCAGAAAAACATCTATTTCTGCTTTATTGACTATGCCAAAGCCTTTGACTGTGTGGATCATGACAAACTGTGGACAGTTCTGAAAGAGGCAGGAATATCAGACCACCTGACCTGCATCTTGAGAAATTTGTATGCAGGTCAGGAAGCAACAGTTAAAATGGGACATGGAACAACAGACTGGTTCCAAATAGGAAAAGGAGTACGTCAAGGCTGTATATTGTCACCCTGCTTATTTAACTTATATGCAGAGTACATCATGAGAAACGCTGGACTGGATGAAGCACAAGCTGGGATCAAGATTGCTGGGAGAAATATCAATAACCTCAGATATGCAGATGACACCACTCTTATGGCAGAAAACAAAGAAGAATTAAAGAGCCTCTTGATGAAAGTGAAAGAGAAGAGTGAAAACGTTGGCTTACAGTTCAACATTCAGAAAAGTAAGATCATGGCATCTGTTCCCATCACTTCATGGGAAATAGATGGGGAAACTATGTCAGACTTAATTTTTTGGGGCTCCAAAATCACTGCAGATGGTGATTGCAGCCATGAAATTAAAAGACGCTTACTCCTTGGAAGGAAAGTTATGACCAACCTAGACAACGTATTTAAAAGAAGAGACATTATTTGCCAACAAAGTTCCGTCTAGTCAAGGCTATGGTTTTTACAGTAGTCATGTACGGATGTGAGAACTGGACTATAAAGAAAGCTGAGTGCCAAAGAATTGATGCTTTTGAACTGTGGTGTTGGAGAAAACTCTTGAGAGCCCCTTGGACTACAAGGAGATCCAACGAGTCCATAGTAATGGAAATCAGTCTTGAATATTCATTGGAAGGACTGACGCTGAAGCTGAAACTCCAGTACTTTGGCTACCTGATGTGAAGAAAAGACCCTGATGCTGGAAAGATTGAAGGTAAGAGGAGAAGGGAGCAACAGAGTATAAGATGGTTGGATGGCGTCACCGACTCAATGCACATGAATTTGAGTAAACTCTGGGAGTTTGTAATGGACAGGGAGGCCTAGTATGCTGCAGTCCATGGGGTCACAAAGAGTTGGACACAACTGAGCAACTGAAGTGAACTGAACGACTAGACAGGAATTAAAACATGACAAAAAATTAAGTTTGATTAGATGAACTTAGCATGTGACAAGTGTTTCCTATCTTGTATTTGTATTTTCTTTAGAGTAGATATGATAACTTAAGGCAGTCAGGTTCATTATTACTTGACTGGGCCAATTCCGTTTTTTGAGTGTTATGGTATGAGGACCAGATATCTCCCTACACATACTGGGGTCTGAACTCTAGGTGAAGAAGCCTAAAATTAAGAATTTGGAGGCTTATAGAGGAACAGTTCCCCCACCCCCAGGAGATGGAGAGAAATCACTGCTGTTTAAGAATGCTGAGTTTTTATCCTTTGGAATGTAAAAATATGTCTTAGTGGGAAGAAAAGACTGTTATTTCTGACATTTAAACCCAAAGTTTGTTTAGGGTTTTATTGCCTTGTGAAACTCCTGAAAGTTAAATCTCTCTGAAATTCTCATGATCAATTCAGTTATAATTTAGCTTTGTCTTTTAGTCCAGGTAAGTTTCAATAAAATTTGCTCAGAAAGCACTAGAAGTACTAACTGTGCAGAAATACTGAAACATTCTTTTCAGAGCCCAACACGATGGTGCAAGATGGTGCTGAGGCTAAATGGAAATGGAGGGAGTATTTGATACGGCAATAACAACAAAATGCAGATTCTTATTGGAGAAGGCAATGGCAACCCACTCCAGTACTTTTGCCTGGAAAATCCCATAGATGGAGGAGCCTGGTAGGCTGCAGTACATGGGGTCGCTAGGAGTCGGACACGACTGAACGACTTCACTTTCACTTTTAACTTTCATGCATTGGAGAAGGAAATGGTGACCCACTCCAGTGTTTTTGCCTGGAGAATCCCAGGGACAGGGGAGCCTGGTGGGCTGCTGTCTATGGGGTTGCACAGAGTCGGACACCACTGACGTGACTTAGTAGGAACAGCAGCAGATTCTTACATAAAAGAAATTTCATGGTTAAATTAAGTTTGAGTTATATTGTTTTAGAATTTGTGGAAGAAAGGATATTGGAGTCAGAGACACATTTTGAAGCTGTGCAAGGATCTGTGTTTGAGACATTACCAACCAGATTCCCTGGGTCCTTAATCAATAGAAATTGATCAGAGGCCAGACAAGATACTCAGGCAAGGCTTTACTGGAGCCCCTGCTGCAGCAGGGGGAAGTAAGAACAAACAATATGTTCCCTGCTCGCTTGCTTCCCAAAGTGGAGGTGAGCTTCTTCCTTACATGCGGTAAGGGTAGGAGTGTGTGTCCAGGGGTCTGGCTAGAGGGGTAACTTATGTGGTTTGCCCACCCCTTAGGTGTGTTGTGTGCAGGGGGCATGCACAGTATCCTTCTTTTGCTCCAGAGTCTTCAAAAGTGGTGGTTGGGTTCTTTCATCTCTTTGACTCTTTTGCCAAGAATTTGCTCTAACAGTGCATGTATGCAGTTATTTTAGTTCCACATATATTTTTTTGTATCTATTGCTGGAAGACAGGTGTGTCCAGGTTCAAGCAATGCATCTCTGCAGCAAAGGGTCCCGGGACCCAGGCCTGTCTCAGTTATACCTGGATAACACAAAGGATGGGGCTTCCCTAGTGGCTCTAATGATAAGGAAGCCATCTGCCAATGCAGGAGGCTTAAGAGACATGGGTTTATCCCTGGCTCAAGAAGATCTTCTGGAGGAGGGCATGGCAACCCTTTCCAGTACTCTTGCTTGGAGAATCCCATAGACAGATGAGCCTGGTGGGCTACAGTTCATAGGGTCACACAGAATTGGACACGACTAAAGAGAGTTCACAATAAACCGTGGAAAATTCTGAAAGAGATGGGAATATCAGACCACCTGACCTGCCTCTTGCTTCCTGACCTATATGCAGGTCAGGAAGCAACAGTTAGAACTGGACATGGAACAACAGACTGCATCCAAATAGGAAAAGGAGAACATCAAGGCTGTATATTGTCACCCTGCTTATATAACTTTTATGCAGAGTACATCATAAGAAATGCTGGGGTGCAAGAAGCACAAGCTGGAATCAAGATTTCCAGGAGAAATATCAATAAAAAGATATGCAGATATACATATGATATGCATATCAAAAAAATATGCAGATGATACCACCCTTATGGCAGAAAGTGAAGAGGAACTAAAAAGCCTCTTGATGAAAGTGAAGTGGAGAGTGAAATAGTTGGCTTAAAGCTCAACATTCAGAAAACGAAGATCATGGCATCTAGTCCCAATTCTTCATGGAAATAGATGGGGAAACAGTGGAAACAGTGTCAGACGCTTACTCCTTGGAAGAAAAATTATGACCACCTAGATAGCGTATTGAAAAGCAGAGACATTACTTTGCCAACAAAGGTCCATCTAGTCAAGGCTATGGTTTTTCCAGTGGTCATGTATGGATGTGAGAGTTGGACTGTGAAGAAAGCTGAGCGCCGACAAATTGATGCTTTTGAACTGTGGTGTTGGAGAAGACTCTTGAGAGTCCCTTGGACTGCAAGGAGATCCAACCACTCCATTCTGAAGGAGATCAGTCCTGGGTGTTCTTTGGAAGGACTGATGCTAAAGCTGAAACTCTAGTACTTTGGCCACCTCATGTAAAGAGTTGACTCACTGGAAAAGACTCTGATGCTGGGAGGGATTGAGGGCAGGAGGAAAAGGGGACAGCAGAGGATGAGATGGCTGGATGGCATCAACGATTCGATGGACAAGAGTTTCGGTGAACTCTGGGAGTTGGTGATAGGGAGGCCTGGTGTGCTGTGATTCATGGGGTCGCAAAGAGTCAGACATGACTAAGTGACTGAACTGAACTGAAGAGAGTTAGCACACATACACAATACAAAGAACCTAGAAAAAAAGAGCAAGGAGCTGAATACATTCCCTTCACTGTTAGAGGGAAATGGTGAGTATGTGGTTGGGCACAGTTGTAAAACTTTTAGTGATGCTTAGGTTACTGGAGTGGCTGGAGGTAAAAGAACAGGTTTTACATATGTTAAAAAGTATATTTTTTCTATAATGTGAATAATTTTGAGAAAGACAGAAAGAGGAAAGTGAGGAAGAGAAATGGGCATGCTCTGTAAAGGTTTGAATTAGGATAGAGCATGCCTATATCAGATGTGGTATAGGCCATGTGGTACAGGCAATGTGAATGAGGAAACCTGGCTTAGAAAAACAGGTTTGGTAACTCACAGAAACATAGGATGAACACATGGGAGAATAAAGAAGAATGGCATATACAACGTTTGAAAAACTGTAGGGAATCAAGGTTCAGGACTGTAAAGGTAAATAATAGGGGATTGGCAGACATGTAAAAGAGAAATAAGTACAATGACACATAAGCCTCTGCAAAATGATTAGGTGAAGAAATATAGATGGCAAAGCTGGGATGAAAATAACTGGTTTTGGGAACTTGAAGCTATATAGAAAAACACAAACAGGATATTAAGATTTTGTAATCTTTCTCTTTTTGAGATAACATTTTTATTTTAGTACTAAAGTGATATATGTTAATCAAAGGAAATGTCAATGGAATAAATTTAAAGAAGAAAAAAGAATTGCAATCCCCCTACCTGTGATAGCTTATCGTGAACAGTGACTGAGTTGTGTCACCAGATTTGATGTCTCTGAAGGAGAAGATTTAACTCCAGGACCAAAGACAGTCTCAGTCACTCAGAGCTTTGTGTAGATTTTATTTAAAATGAAAGTGATGGAAAAAGCTTCTGACACAGACATCAGAAGCAGGCAGGAGAGTACTTGCTTCACTAGTTTAAAGGGGGCCTTATATACTTCTCAACTAGCTGCTGAGAATAGATAAAAAATACCTCAAGGCTGTAGAATTTTCTTCAGACCCTTTCACATAATATACATCCTGGGATACATCAGCATGAAATTAGCCAGAAAGAACAGGTTAGCCCAGAGCTTAGGGCTGTGGAAAATTTTACCCAGACCTTCTCCCATAACATACATCCAAAGCTCAAAAAAAAAAAAAAAAAAAAAAAGGCCTGC